>NW_027069487.1:1532014-1615852 GCF_002906115.3 Quercus suber | reverse complement strand
TTCTTTCTTGGATTCTTCAATCAGCTACAAGCACCCCCGCTTGATTATCTTTAAGCTTCAATGGTAGCAACCAAGTTGATCATCAAGATGTAGATAATATCTCCAACTTGAAAACCCTAAGCTTTGTGTAAAGGAAAACTCCTCAAAGATCTCACAAGAGATTTACACAAAACAGCAATGTATGAGCAACATTACAATTGGAGTAACCTTCAAAAACGTGACTAGGGTTTTGTTTATATACTTAGGGTAAAAACATAAAACCCTAAACGTTTAATGAAGTAGGGTTGAGTTGGAAATTCTGCAGAAAAAAACAACCTGTGCGATTTTTGATCGATCGAGTCTATCATTCGATCGATCAAGCCAGGTCGAAAGTCCCAAGTACTTCTGCAGCCACTCGATTCCAACTTTACAATAATAAACCAACTTTGAGCAAGCCTAGACAAGACTAAATACATTATTTTGATCATGGTTTGCCAACATTACAAATTAGAGTTCTAAATACATAAAATCCTAAGACCTTAGAACCTAACACCTTCTTTTCTTTTTCTTTTTTCTTTTTTCTTTTTTTTTTTTTTATGGGAACCATGGAATTTATTTGACTATGGTGACATTAACAGAATTATTATAATGGACAAAAAGCAATTCTTTTTTTTTCTATTATGTGCAGGCACGCACCTCATCTTGGACAATTGCAATAACTAAGTTCGCATTGGCATTTTGTGTGTGTATATATATATATATATATTATCTTGGAGCAAGCTACTGTTTATGACACTCCTTTGTAAGAGCATTAACATTGAAAAATGCTAATGCTATTTTATTTTACAATTCTAAAAACCCACAATTCTATTATACCATACCATTTTACAATACCTCCACATCCCAAAACTCTATTTTTATTAAAATATTATTTTTTTAAACTTTCTTTATTGTTTCTTTAAAGTGTCAATTTTTTTTTAGATTTTGGCATGGTTCCAAGTTTCCAACGGTCACATTTCTTTCCAACTGTCAATTTCTTTCTTGGGCTTTCCAAGTTCCAACAGCCAATTTTTTTCAACAGTAATTCTAATATTTTGATTCCAGCGGTCACGTATATTTCTTGGCCTTTATATAATTTCCATCCAGTAAACCTTTTTTTTTTCTGTCAAATTCAGCATCTATTCCAAACAATCTACCAATTTTTATTTATTTTTTTTAAAAAGAACCTGTGAAATATCTTTCCCTAGCCTTTATCATTTCTTTCCAGCAAACCTCTTTTTCTTTTGTCAAATTCAACATCTTTTCCAAACAACCTACCAATTTTTTTTTTTTTGAAAAAGAACCTGTCAAATATCTTTCCCTGGCCTTTATCATTTCTTTCCAGCAAACCTTTTTTTTTTTGGGGTCAAATTCAACAACTATTCCAAACAATCTGCCAAATACATACACACACATATAGACATATAGAACCTGTCAAATTCAACCTGCCAACTTTAATGATCCACACACACATATAGAACTTGCTAATTTTTCTTTATAGAAAGAACTTGCCAAATATCAATTTACTCAAACTTGCTAATTTTAAAAATCCACATACATACATACATAAACCTGCCAATTTTTCTGATCCACACACACACATATAGAACCTGTCAAATTCAAACTGCCAACTTTAATGATCCACACACACGTATAGAACCTGCCAATTTTTCTTTATAGAAAGAACTTGCCAAATATCAATTTACTCAAACTTGCTAATTTTAAAAATCCACATACATACATACATAAACCTGCCAATTTTTCTGATCCACACGCACACATATAGAACCTGTCAAATTCAACCTGCCAACTTTAATGATCCACACACACATATAGAACCTGCCAATTTTTCTTTATAGAAAGAACTTGCCAAATATCAATGTACTCAACCTCCCAACTTAAAAAATTCACATACATATATATATATATATATATACATGCAACCTGTCTAATATCAATATACTCAACCTAAATCCACATACATATATATATACATGCAACCTGCCAAAAGTCCACATACATATATATAGATGCAATCCACATACATAACTATCAACGTTGTCTTTAGAAGATTCGTACATATATCAAATTACAATAAAACACCACACGCATAACAAAACACACTTACTAAGTTTCTACAACTCCCCTTGTAATTGTCATAAATGCTCAATGAGGTCTGATTGGAGTTGAAAATGATTTTTATGGTCTCGAATACATTGATGGGTTACAATGAACTCCGTAAATGTATTTGTGTTCTCCCGTGACAGTTGTATAGTAGTATTGTCATCAATTTGCTCATAATCTAATTCCACTGCTTCATTTACATCTCGCTCATCCTCAACGATCATGTTATGAAGAATTATACATGCTTTCATGATGTCTTGAAGTGTTTCACTATTAAAAAATCTTGCAGGTCCACGCACAATTGCAAATCTTGCTTGAAGCACTCCAAATGCACGCTCTACATCCTTCCTATTCGCCTCTTGGGCTTTTGCAAATAATTTGTTTTTGTGTCCTTGCGAAGATGGAATTGTTTTAACGAATGTTGACCACTTCGGATATATGCCATCAGCAAGGTAGTACCCCATTGTATACTCATGACCATTGATTGAATAATTAACTGTAGGAGCACATCCTTGTTCGAGCTCAAAAAATATAGGAGACCGTTCTAATACATTAATGTCATTATTTGACCCAGGTAACCCAAAAAATGCATGCCATATCCAAAGATCAAACGATGCTACTGCTTCCAAAACAATGGTTGGCTCACGAATGTGACCAGAGTACTGACCTTTCCATGCAACCGAACAATTTTTCCATTTCCAATGCATGCAATCAATGCTCCCTAGCATCCCTGGAAATCCAAGTCTTTCCCCATTAGCTAAAAGTCTAGCAATGTCTTCGTTGTTTGGGGACCTCAAGTATTTCTTGGAGAAAATATCAACCACCGCTTTAACAAATTTTTTCAGACTTTTCATTGTAGTGGATTCTCCAATCCGCACATACTCATCCATAAAATCAGCTATAACTCCATAGGCAAGTATCCTAAGTGTAGCTGTTATCTTTTGAAGAGAAGATAAACCCCATTTTTGGGCATTATCTCTTTTTTGGATAAAGTAAGATTCATATGCCTCTACCTCATGCTGAATACGGAGAAAAAGATTTTTGACTCATCCGAAATCTCCTCCGAAATAAATTAGGAGGATACACTGGTGTGTCGGCAAATTAGTCAAGATAAAGTCTTTTATGGCCTGCCAAACGATCACGTTCGATATACCGACGACGTTTACGTTGTTTAGTTGAACCCTTAAGAACTCGCCTCATTATCTCATCCTCGTCTGAGTCGTCAAAAAGCAACTTCTTAAAAAAAGAGCGACCCATAGAGACAACCTTGAAGACAACAGTGTTAGGAAATTATTACTATTATTGAACAGGAAATTATATCACTTAAATAGCTTAAAAAAACCTCATAACAGATTTTGACAAATTCTTATTATGAGCTTAAGGTTTTAATGTTCTTACTTCAAACCAAACGTACTATTAACAATGCTAGCTCATCTTATGCCAAGTAATGGCCTAATATGCAATCTGGGAGTGGGAACAAAAATAAGCTATATTGAAAATGACTAAAATTGAAGAAACAAATTAGAATCTATATGGATCCCTCTCTTATTTACTAAAGCTATATTGAAAATGACCGAAAAACACAAATACATTATGTGGGTAATTAATCAAAATGGAGAAATGCGACGTGGGTTATATAAGAAATGCAATAGTGAAAGATATGTCTAGAACAAGAAAGAAGAGATTTTTACCATGATTTATCAATAAAGCTAGCTAACTACAGCGCAAAAGAATAAAGACAAGCACTTTATACTTGGCACAAACAGAAGCCCAAGAAAGTTCAAGAAAGTAGCAAATCTACATAAAGTAATCCTAAACTAAAGAACACCTAAATCCTTAAATCTGAGCTAGCCCGGACAGTCATAACCAAAACAATGAAGAAATCAAAAATCAAAATACTAATTCAATCACCAGTTCACCACCCACTTTTAGTTGCTGGAAAAGCAAAGCAAAATAGTTTTTTTTTTTGGTCAGCAAACAAAAGACTCAACTCAACAAAGCTGAGCAGTAGTATCAGGGAAATTTTTTTCGATTTCTCAGGTTTGTTGTCTGCATTAACCACTTTTTTTTTCTTTTATCTTTTCCTCTTTCCATTTTCTTGCATCTTCAAGCAGGCAAAGTGGGCCATAAGTGCAAGTTTCACAAATTAACAACAACAATTGAAAGATCTGAGATAATCTGATATGTGCAAACGGTTTTTATGGTAGAGTGCATATATATGATTGAGCGGATATGTGAAGAAGAAGAGAACATGGACCTAAGTAGAGTGCATATATATGGTAGGACAATTTAGAAGAAGAGCTCTGATATCATCTAGATGAAAAAACCATGACGAATTCCCCTTCCCTTTCAAACAACCACACCAAAAAAAAAAAATTAAGTGGTACACGACATAGTGCTTCTAATCTCA
Organism: Quercus suber; assembly: GCF_002906115.3. Classification (NCBI taxonomy): domain Eukaryota; kingdom Viridiplantae; phylum Streptophyta; class Magnoliopsida; order Fagales; family Fagaceae; genus Quercus; species Quercus suber. Next base: position 1,611,300 of record NW_027069487.1, on the reverse strand, counting down.
CCAAACAGCCACACAAACAACAGTAAAACAGCCACACAAACAGCAGTAAAACAGCCACATAAACAGCTAGCAAACTTAACTATCATAAACAGCCAAAGAAACACCCTCACAACAGAATTAAACAGACTTAAAACAGATACCAACAGGCAAATAACTATCAGAAAAAATTAAACAGAAGTATAAAATTGAAAACAAACTTAAAGTTGGAACAACCAATTGGTAGAAGATATGATATCAAACATAGAAAATACATAAGTTTTTCATATAAACAAAAATGATGTGATTACATAAGTGGCACAACCTACTTCCAATTAATCAAGTTGGAACAATACATCACCTACATGTTCCAAACCTACGCTTAAAATAAGCCACTACCAAAATAAGGTTATTTACAAAATGGCATCTACGTATGCCAAACCCAACCCCAAAATAATTTACAACCAAAATAAGGTTACAACAAGACATCTACATGTTCCTTGGGTCAACTCCAACTTGTCTTGCAAGGATTTGATCCTTGAGATTTTCAAAATAAAGTCTTTCTTTGTCATTCATGCCACTTGTATCCATAGTCATTATTCTTCCCTCCTCCTTAATAGTTTTAAGACGAAGCTTTTCCGCTTTGATGCGAAGAGCCTCTTGGTCTTGTTCATGTGATGCCTCAACATACTGTAATTATTTCTCCAAATAATCATCGAAACCCTTATCACCATCTGTCCTCTTTCGCTTAGCCTTTTCGGCTTTTCTACCAATTGGTCTCTCTAGTACCACTGTGTCATCATCATTACTATCAACTTGATCGATTGAACTTGGAGTTTGAGGGAGCCTTTTTGATCTTTCCTTAGGCATACTCCACTTTGGTTGGTTCTTCAACACAACCCAACAATGTTCATAAGCAAAAGCTAAGTATTTGCCGGTTGCTGGATTTGGTGTAGCATTATATAGATCCTTTGCTTCTTTCAACTAAAGTTTTTTTTAAAAGATAAAATAATTAGAGTCTTGAAACTATAAAGGAAATTAATATTGTGACACTATTGCAATATACTTTATACCTTGTCCTCGTTAGTTGTACCGCTTTTATTTCAAGCTTCAACTTTAGCCATGAACCCAGCAAACCTACTTGTCTCCCTATTAATATTTCCCCATCAACTTGATAGGGAGGTACTAGAACATGTGGTTCCATAAGTATTGTTCTTGCAAAATGATTCCCAAAGTTTCGTCCAAAATTTGTCACCCTTTTGTTCAGTACCATGCACAGCATCCATGCCAATGTTAAGCCATGCAGAGATGAGGAGGAGGTCCTCATCTACACTGAAGTTGCCACCACGTTTAGAGGTGACAATTTCAACTTCCGGTAAAGAATGGATGGGCATTGAAGGATTTTGAGACCCACTTAAAAATGGTTCCATAAAATCAAAATCCGCTTGTAAGAAATTACCATATTGTTCATAGTCTTCTTGCCTAACCATCCCTTTTAAATAGGGAACTTAAAACAGTTAGTATATGAAGTCAATTAGTGTATGAAGTCAATTCTTATTTGTATCTTTACAATCAGACAATATATATATCTCTCTCTCTCTCTCACACACACACACACACACAGTGTATCTCTTAATGAAGATTAAACAATGAAGCAAATAACTGTTTACAAAGACAGAAATCCAATGATTCAAAAACACCTGGAGAAACTGAATTAGATTGATCACAAAAGGGCTCAAGACTAGATCCTAAGGTGTTGAAACTAAAAATTAAGAGACTATGCAGAAAAATACAAGTTTAGCAACTTTTATGGAGAATCCTCATATCATCAACAAAATTTACTCCCCTGAACCTCTTTTGTAAAGAATAAAACACAAACAAATATGGCCACTTAATAAAACTAACTGAGCTGTGCCTGTGGCAATTTAAGCAATCCTACATATAACCCATTAATCATTTCTCTCTATACGTTGTTACCATTACTTTTTGCTATCACAGAAAGCCACAGCAAAACCTTCCAATTAGCAATCACAAAAATTTTGTAGCTGAACATTCTGAAGTCTGAACCCCATTTCTATTAAACACTAACAAGTGCAAACGGTACAACATTATTCAATTTATGAGTTGCAACTAAATACTAAATAGAATACAAGAACACCAATTACATACATAAAATTGGGATTTTGGTAGAAATGAGGAGTTGTTGATTGATTTGTGAGGAAAAAAAAATGCTTATCAAAGAACGGTTTTACAGAGGGGTACAGAAACAAAGAGAAAAGAGAGAAGGGAGAGAAATAGATAGAGAGAGATACTTACTAGTAATTGAAGATGAATTGAGCAAACTTTCTGAAGATGCTAAATCAACAACAAAAACTCTGTAAACATCAACAAAAATTCTTTGATCAAAACCCAAACACAAAGACAAGTTGAATCCCTCTTTTTATTGCAGAGAGAGAAAAGAAACACAAACACAAAACTCTAATACATTGATCAAAACCCACCTTTCAGTCAGCACTAACACCGATGGACCTGAATCCCCCAACACCAACGGAGCTTCGTTTTTGCAAAATCTGAACCAAACCCAAAACCCTTGAGAATGGGTGAGGGTGAATCAGTTGAAGATGGGTGAGGGTGAATCGGTGAATGGGTGAGGTGAGGGTGAATCGATGGTGAATCGGTGAATGGGTGAGGTGAGGGTGAATCGGTGAATAGGTGAGGGTGAAGCTTCAGCGATGGAGATGGGTGAGGATGAATGGGTGAGGGTGAATCGGTTGAGATGGGTGAGGGTGAATCGGGTGAGAAATTTCGGAGATGGTGATGAAGTGAGAAATTTCGGAGATGAGAGACCAAGTGTGAAATTTCGAAGATGAGAGACCAAATGGAGAAACAGAGAGGGAATAAAGAGAGAAGTCCCTGTGCAGAATATATTGATGAGAAAGAAGTTTCGGGGGGAAAACATGCATAAAATATATTATTTCTGATACAATACTTGCTACAGTGCAATTCTATGTTTAGAATTGCACTGTAGCACTATTGCAAAAAAATTTGCAATAGTGCCATTTACAATCCTCTGATGCAGTTAGTTTTAAGGCTTAAAATGCTATATTACTCTTAGATTTGGCATTAGCATTCTTCAATGCTAATGCTTTAACCCGCTGCGTTTTTTGTTTGCAATAAAAGTTTTTTTTCCATATAAGGTTAAAATATATATATATATATATATAATATGTTTAGCTTTTGTGAAACCTAGTTGTGTTTGATTCGGTTGACGACCCGATCCGATCCGAAATAATGTTGCATGGTTTTTAATGGGAGATTTTCTGAAGCTTAGTCCATGGAATGGAGGCTTTGGCCCATTTTGTAGCCCATTGTGAATCCTGTGCGCAGGATATAGAAATCGTTTTTGGTGATTAGGGTTTCGGTCTTGTTGTTGTCTTTGAGAGAGAGAAACACTGTGGCCGCACTTTGTATTTTTCCCTAATAATAGTGAAATCCCTGCAACTCTGTAGACGTAGGCAAATTGCCGAACCACGTAAATACTGTCTTGTACGTGTAATTGTTTTCTTTTGACGTATGTTTTTTCTCTATTTTTGTTTCTCACGTTTAGGGAATTTCGGGTTGAATTCCCTACAATAATATGCTTTATTATGCAAAAGGTTGAGAAACGAAGTACCTTTCTTTTCAACGTAACATAGGAAGTACTAACTTCGACGGTTTTAAGAAGGAAAGAAAATCTCTTTTTATATTTTTGTACGATCTAACTCAGCCACATAAAACAAGTGAGGGATTATTAGATAGGCCTCCTATTGAATATTGTGGCACCATGGCGTTGATCGTGAATAAAAAGATATATGTTAATATTGACATGTAACTAACAAAAAGCAATTCGAATTTGAAGGGACTCACGTGATGAATGAATTTACTAAGCCTTTTTACCAAATCACCACGTACGGTTGACCGCTTTCACAACCCAATATCATTGATTACTTAATAAAAAAAATGCTTGTGTTCATTGGCGGAATTTAAGGCTGACCCAAATGGAGTTTTACTGCGAATTAGTGACTATTGTGAGAGTTCAATGGTTCAATGTGATCTGTAGATAAGAGAGACGTGTTAATATTATTGAATATTGCACCACCTTGCTTCTTAGTACGGAATTCACTCCACAAATATAAGTATTTGTAAGATGTTGGAGGTAAGGACTAAGAGTCAAGTTTCAAGAAAGAGTTTTATATACAAATATACTTAGCTTAAATTAGAGTAGAATTTCTATTTTGTATCAAAAAATTATTATTGAATATTGTGAGCGGCTCTTATTCACAAAGCTCACGTGAGTTCTTCAAAAATCACAACAAAAAAGTCACAATAGTTAAAGGGTTTAAACTAATGCGAGAGTACGGTGAGTCAAACCACATGACTTGTGCACACAACGTCACACTCTTGATGAGTACATTGGTGGCATTTGTTCTTATTATGTTCTAAATTTGCTTCCTTTCAGATGTTTTTTGTGAAGTAGTGAGAATTAGTTGCGTCCAAATGCAAATGGGTCCCTATATTAATTTATAGACAACCCGGTCACATGCACCATTGAAAACAGACGTATTTGTTAAATGAGCAAATATATCTAATTCAAGAGTTACAATCATACTAAAAAATTATATCCCTCTACTGAAACAATACTACATTTATAAACTAACATAATCTACCAAGTGGAGGCTATTGCATATTTAAGAGTACAATACATTTGATTCTCAAAAAAAAAACAAAAAAAAAAAAAAGTACAATACATTATATGGTGTGATCACCATCACAAATATGTACTAACATTGTGCATGGGTTAGATTAAAAAACTTCCTACCCAACATAATCCATATTCCCTCTAAAGCCTTGTTTGGAGGGCCAAACATAGAAAAATCATCCTCTAACAACCTCTCCATCTCTATTTTTTTTTTTAGATTTACTACAATAACTCTTCAGAGAACTCCAAAGCCGTTTTCTTTATTAAAAAAAATACAGGTTGGATTAAGATATTATTTCTCTCTCTCTTTCTTTTGGGTTTCGCCACTCTCTCGCAATTCTCAACAGAGAACAAAGAAGCTCTGTCTCAAAGCTTTGAAAAATAGAAAAGTAAAAGGAAATTAATTTCCGCTTGATCCACTACCAAAGAAAAGTCAAAGGAAATTGAGATCCAAAAAAAAAAAAAAAAAATCAAAATCACAGCAAAAGATGAAGAAAACGACGATCAACTTTAAAAAATAAATTAAAAAAATCAAAGGATTTTTCATCCCAGGAAGAAATTTGAAGGCAAAGTTCTCAACCTTGGAGAAGTTTTAGGAACAAACACATATTATTTATTCCTAGATCTACACAAATCATACCATAAAAGGAAGCTAATTTTTGCTTGATCTACTGCCGATCATCAGGTTAATTTCCGCTTGATCCATTACCGATGCTGTGTTTTTCTTTCTTGCATATATGTTGCTCTCCTCTGGTCTTTGTTGTTATTTTCTTTGTTTGTGTGGTGAAGAAAATAAATATATATATATATATATTAATTTTTTTTTTTTTTTGGATCAGGTGTGGTGAAGAAATGGCCATATTTCTTTGAGATCTTTTAATAAATCGGTTAATAAAAAAAGATTAAAGAATGATTAAAGAAAGAATAAAAAAAGGACGAATGAATAATATTTAAATAGTATAGACAAATGAATAGAGAACCTGTTAGAAGATGAAGTTAAAAAAGTAGTAGGCAAAAAGTAAAAGTAATTGTTCACTCTCCAAATAATATAAAAATTTGGAGAAATTGTTAGAGATGCTCTAAAAGCCAAATCAATTTACTCAACACGTAAGGATTATGTTATATTGGGTCTTATTAGAAATAATGAAATAAAAAGGCTAGCTTTTCATTCAACTATATAAGTGTATCTGTAATATCCTAGCTTAATTGTATGATTAATATTTTGATATTATAAAAGGTTAGGTTCTGTTTTTAATGATATAGAAAGAAATTTTTAAAAGGTAAAGGGTATATGTGCATAATTATTTTATTCATTGGACCCTTCTAGAATATAAGGTTATGGAGGGGTGGTTAGTGTAAATTTTGAAAATGTATATAGGTGAGTCATCCACCCTATTACCCTTAGCAAGACACGTGCCCCACCCAAAACATTCTCCCTAATCTTTTCTTTGCTACACTGAATTCCATTTCTTTTGTTTCTTTGTTCTTTTTTCTTCTTTCTTTGTTCTCACCAAGAGCCGTTTCTCTCTCATCAAAACTAAAGATATCTCTCTCTCCAAGAAGAAATCAAATTCTTACTAAAGTTTCAGCTTCAATTGTGGGTAAGTAAATAAGATTATTTTCTTTTATGTGTAATTTGATAGTGTAATTGTTTTCTTTAATTTCTCTTCTATATTCTCTAATTTGATTGTTAGAAGCTGGAATTTATGGTTTTGTGTTAACAATTTGAAAGATTGAAGATATTATGGTCAATTGGATTCCTATTAATGTATTCTAACATGTATAGTATATGTATAAAAATACCCACATGAAATGAAGACCATATGCAATTATTTGATGATTTTGTGAAAAATGTGTTAAAGCTGTCACTATGATAGATTTAGTGTTTACAACATGAAAAAGCTAGATCAAATCATATTTTGTGAATTAGGATGCTAGGAGTAGTTCTTATGAATTCTAAAACACACATGGTTGTAATGGAAATGGCCTTACAGCAATTGGATTAATATAAAAATAATGGTTTAATTTTTAAATTGAATGAAATTCTATTAGAACAGATTTGAGTATGTTATCTTGTATGAATTTTATTAAATCATGGTTTTATACTTTGACTCCAAAATTGATATGGTATCTACTACACATCCAAAGGAGTGGCTACGTAAAATTTCATGAAAATTGGATGTGAATAGATAGCTCATTTGTATTTTATAAATGAGAAATATGCTGCTGAAATAAGCAGTGAATAGTAAATGATATACTTAACTTTGAGAATTTAATTCTAAATTTAGGGTGAATTTTTTGAGCTATAAATCAGCATGCTCATCTTTTCATATGTCTAGATCATAGATAAATTTTGTATGCCTTGGTTTCTCTATGGTTTGGTACATCATGTGTTTGATGAATGTATCTTGTATTTGGGGAACCTTGGTGTGATGGGAATTAAGATTTTCTTAAGTTGAGAGTTAGGTTGTGATTCATGTATAAGTTTATATACTTAGGAAGATTTGTTAGTAATATGTTTTGTTCCTTCATTTAGATGACGAGAACAAGAACGTGAACACTTGAACTTCTCTTATACAAATATCTCGCATCTTCTATTTTCAGGTAAAGGATATGTGACATATGCGTTTTATAAGTATAAGGATTGTTTAGAAAATTTATTATGCATTAAAACCTTTTAATTAAACCTATTACATATAAGCATGATTTAAGAAAAGATATATGTTTGTGAATTGTTGAATCATATATATATGATAATTCTAGCATATTAATGCTATTACTTATATCACAAACATAATATTTAAGAATGAAGTGGATATGCTACTGTTATGAAATATTTATTTAAAAGAATAATTATCAGAAAATATATAGTTTTTGGGTTATTCTATTGTTATGATCTGAACTCAACCAATAAGAGTTATAGTACTAGCATTTTCATGGAAATATTGATTGGTCATTATAAGTGGTGAGAACTCTACTGTACTCGCCTTTATTGGGAACAACCAACTTGTGGAGAATGCCAACCGACCCCCATGGTTGATGATCTGATCACACCGAAAGGAGTGTGATAATTTCTGATATGATCTTGGGATTACCTAGCATTGTGGGAATGCTAGATACTTGGCACAATGTGCTAGAAACCTCTCAAAATTGTGACAAACTTACAGTTGGACTAACTAATATATTATGAATGAGCTATTAAGCTATTTGGAATTTATAAGAAATGTATGATGGTAAGAAAGGTGTGTTGAATGTGTTATAAGTCAAATGGAAAGTCTATGATAAAGTATTTTATAGTCTATTTAAAGTTAAGGTTACTGAATTATGTTTAAGTTCCTTATTATGTCCTTTTATTATTATATGAAAGGAAAATGATGTATTTTCGTATGAAAGTTCATAAGTTATTATAAAGAATAGTATGAAGATTATTTTATCAAAACTAACATATCCATAAAATATTTGATTTATATGCATTCTTATTAAATACTCATGAAACTTAAAACCTTACTAGGTTTCGCAACTCACCCTATTATATTTTACTGCACAGGTTCTTTTCTAGAAGCAGCGAGAGTATTAGAGGTGGTAAGAAATATGTGATTCTTGTTTGTTAAAATGTGTAGTTTTTTTTTTATAGTAGTTTAGCTCTTTTGTTGTATAAGAGGTATCAAGATGTACTTGATCCTTTTGAGCACAAGTGTATTTTGAAACCTTAGTTTGTTTTAAACCTCAGTTATATGTCTTTGGGATTAGGCTTGTAAATAAGAGTTTGCTAAACATTTAGTTATATAATATTTACACGAATATCTTAAGTTACAACCAAGTTGTAATCTTGCAAAGTTTGAAATGAAATGAAGTTTCAAAGTTTTTATCAATTTTGTATATTAAGGCTTTTATGCAAAGGAAATAAAAATGAATACAAGAAACGATTTTTGATAAGCACTTTCCACTTTAGTTGGTTCATGTTTGTATTGAGGTAAACTTAATATTAACATGTCAATCATTCTAAAGTACAAGTTTAGATTGTGACAATATCACTCAATAAATGAATAAAATTTACACAATCAAGTATAATATTCCAACTTCATTAAAATTAAATCTTACGCTACCAAAATATATTAAATTAAATTCTATTAAAACTATTTTAAATCCAATCAACCCAAGCTTAAAAAAGGGTGAAAAAAAAAGAAAGAGAACCAATCCAACCCATCAACCTACCAAAAACTAACCTAAAGCATTTTGGTTGTGTTGGGATGGATTGGGTTTATCATACAAGAGTTGTAGGACTTCATTGTCTCAAATAATGTTTTGGGCCCAATTAGAAAATGTCGTCTTTAATAATCCATATATGCCTAGTCCAGCCCAGCCCAACAAGTTAATAACAAAACGGCGCGTCGTAGTCTCTGTTGTCTTCTTGGGTCTTGAAATCCTTTTGAGAATCGGAGTGAGTCTCAGCCAGTCAGGTTAAAAACACACTGTTGTCTCTTCTCTTGTCTCTCTCTCTCTCTGTATCTCAAATCAAATCATCACTCTCTCTCTCTCTCTCTCTCTCTCTTACTAACAAAACAAAAAGAAAAGAAATTATGACTTCGCTTACGGAGCTCGACGACGATACGGTGCGCACCATGTCCATTGGAGCTGTATTTTCAGACTTCGTAAGCTTTCTTCTTCTTCGCTCTCCTTTAAGTTTAGCAATTGATAGTAAACTTGAACCGTGCTTTTTTTGATAAATTGTTACAGGTTGGGAAGATAAATTCAATTGATTTTCATAGGAAGGAAGATTTACTTGTTACGGCCAGTGAGGATGATTCTGTGCGATTCTATGACATTGCTAATGCTAAGTCAGTTTTTCTTTTTTCTTTTTTCTTTTTGCACACTCTTACATGTTTCAGCAAATTTGTTTCTTTGTTTGGGGGTTTAATGGCCTCTTATACCAATTTTGATGAGATATTGAAGGGTTGTTTGATGTTTATGGGTTTAGGTAATGAAAAGTTTGGATCTTCAATTTGTTAAAAACAGTGAATAAACCTGAGAGAAAAACACTAAGCAATCACACCCTCGTTGCTTAAATTAAGTTACAGTAATTTTATTATTAAAATCAATCTCACACTATCCATGTTATTGAGACTCAAAACACAAAGGGATGGCTCATTATAGAAAATTGGGAAATTATCAAATTGCCCGTTTGCCGTTATTCTTGTAAACTTAATGAAAATTTTGATTTTGAACCAACAATTTTCTATGTTAAAGAATATAAAATAATAGCTAAAATAAAGTATGGATAGTGCCAAAAAAGCCACACATCAAAACTAGACCACTGATACTGAATTTTGGTAGTTACCCTTGTTTTTCATCAAACTCAGTAGTATTAATATCCTTTAGATAACTCTACCATGGAGTTCCTGAAATCTTATACATCCAATTTGAAATGTTCGGATTGGATTTTGCTTCAATTATCAATAATTTAAATAGATAGTGTAATGGTGATGGTAAATGTCTGTTTAAATGTTGATGATGAGGCAAAATCCGATTCACTCATTTCGAGATGAATAGATAGGATTTTAGCAATTCCATGATGGAATTACCGTAAGAACTCTAGAAAGTCCCAATCCATTATAGCATATGGTATATAGGTTGATGATATAAGTCTTTTTTTTGTTTTTTTGATAAGTAAGAAGAGAATATTATTAATAAAAGAATAGCAAGAAAAGCACACAAAGTTCACGGTAGTGAACGAAAGAAAAAGAAACAAAAAGACATAAGCAGCCCCTAATCTATACTAATAGAAGAAAGAAAATCCAACAGATGATATAAGTCTTTTTGTCCCTCGAATTCGGCCTAACTTCGGTTTTTGTGTTCCAATGAGATAATTTAGTAGGTTTCAATTTCTTCATTCCATCTGTACATCTGTCATCAACTTATTTCGGGCCACATCAACTTTTTAATGCACCATGTCATTTATCTGCCATGTATGCTATTTGTTCTTTTTCATGGTACATGAATGGGAGATGAATTTTTAAATTTTAAGGGACAAAATTGTAACTTTTTAAATATGAGGGTTAAAAAATTAAACTTGGACCAATTTCAGGCATGAAAAGTATGTTTTAAAGAAAATAAGAGTTTATAGATTTTATAAGATATCATTTTAATATGCTTAATTTTTTTCATGAGTAAAAATTTTATTAGAAAAGGAAAAGGGAATGACACATAAGAAGATGTGCACAAGCCCTTTTCAAAGAATTCAAATGTATATAATATGCTTATTAACCTATGAGGATCAAGCCATTTCTTTTTGAATCTTTTTTCAAATTTGATAAATGTTGATTGATCATGTATTTCATTATAGCTCTATGATTGGGAGTGTTATTTCCTATTTGATCCCTTTGAAATCCATGTTCAAAGTTGCATACGGTTTTTTCTTTTTAAAATTGGAGTACAATACTGTCATTTGGACTAATGCTTATGAACGCGTTGAACTTAGTGATATGTGTAGATGGAGTGTTGTTCTTTTGCTTTATCACTTGGTTTTTCTGCATAAGATTTCACAATATTTGCTATCACCATCTGAGGATGTTATTGTTTGTGAGGATGATTGAATGAAAGAGATATTCAATCTTGGAACACTTCCCTTTTGTATGCAAATAGTGATTTCAAATGTAACCTGATATGCAATACATAACCAAGTGCAATGGTTTTATTTTTCCTTCTATTAAACCAAATAATAATAACATTTGTTATGAACATCAGGTTGGTCAAGACCACGTATCATAAGAAGCATGGTGCTGATCGTATATGCTTTACCCACCACCCTAACTCTGTTATATGTTCTTCAAGATACAATTTGGAGTCCACTGGAGGTGAGTTTCTTAGTTTAAAGAGAAGATGGTTTGAAGTTCCTGTTTCGGTGGTTGTATGTGAGAACTGATGTCATTTTCTTCCTTTTGGTTTAACTTGCCAGAATCCCTGCGGTATCTATCAATGTATGATAATCGGTGCCTTCGTTACTTCAAAGGGCATAAAGAGAGGTTTGGAACCCATGACTTAATGGTACTGATGTTTTATAATCTGGAAAGATGATTCAATAACTTTTTATCTGTTTGTAAAAGAACATGCTCATTATCATAAATGGTACATTTAGAACAGTATAATAGATTTTTTACCTTTTGGCAAGAAGCCACTTAGAAAATGATAAAGTTAGAAAGAACCAATACAAAGTATATGCATTCAAAGCCACTTCATCTTTTCAAGATTTGCTCAATATGTTTTAGAACCTCCCACCCAAAAAAAAAAAAAAAAAACCTTTCTTTTTCTGTCACAACCTCTTAATCTCTATTTGGCCTGTTTTATCAATACTGGTATTTTTTTTTTTACCGGTGTTTCTTTTGCTACGTTGTGATACCGAATTATTGATTATATTGTACAATCTTTTGTTGTAGAGTCGTTTCCCTCTGCATGTCTCCGATCAATGATAGCTTCATGTCCGGTTCTCTTGATCACAGTGTTAGAATATGGGATCTTCGTGTAAATGCTTGCCAGGTTGGTTTCTTGTTTCTTATGATCATATGAAAATTGTGGGTTGAATGCCAGAGAAGTAATCGAGAGAAGCTGAAATAATTACCAATAAGCTCTCTTAATTATTTTTACTGGTTCCTTCGTTTCCTTTTTCAAATGATATCTCAAATGGCATTTACTCCTCTTCAATAATGGGATGGAGGGTAAGGTCACAAGTTGAAGGTCCACCAAGAGATAGAAGTTGGAGTATCCCTTAATTTTTTCTGCATTTTCACATGTAAAAAATAAAAATAAAATAAAAAATATTTTAAAAAAAGAAGGAAAAAAAAAACTACAATTATGATTTATGCTTACCATTATAGTTTTCAGGGGATTCTTCGCTTGCGTGGTAGACCTACCGTTGCATATGACCAACAAGGCCTTGTTTTTGCTGTGGCAATGGAAGGGGGTGCTATTAAATTGTTTGATTCACGTTCCTATGACAAGGTTCTTACATTACACAGAATGTTCTGATTCTCCATTTTCCAATATGTATGTAAAAACCTTAATATCATTTTTCCAAATGCAGGGTCCCTTTGACACCTTTTTAGTTGGTGGAGATACTGCTGAAGTTTGCGATATCAAATTTAGCAATGATGGAAAATCAATGCTATTGACAACGACTAATAACAATATATATGTTCTTGATGCATATGGAGGAGAGAAGGTTGACCACCCAAATTCGCAAATTTTTTTTTATAATCTTTGTCATAAATTTGTCTCGTTGCTAGTGTTGTATTTGTGATATATAGACTTTGTTTATTTTAACTTTTCAATCTTTCCCTTGTGCAGCGTTGTGGGTTCAGTTTGGAACCATCTCCAACAGCAAATATAGAGGCAACATTTACACCAGATGGCCAGTACGTGGTCTCAGGTATTTAATTACAATATTTTCTGTACAAAATCACACATAGCATCTAGTCCATGTTCAGATTTTTCTCATCTACTCATTTACTTCCAACTTACCTAAATTTGTTTTCCAAAAAGAGAGATGAACAATAGAAATTGCATTGTCTTTTATATGTATAGAACTATAAATTTTGTTTTCTTTCTTAAATACTAGAATGATTATTCGATACCAATTGTAAATATTTATCATTGGAGTTTTCACAAACTAACCTTACTTCTTTGTTGCCCATATTGTTCTGTGCCAGACCTTACTTTATATATATATATTTTGCACCTAATTTTAATACTTTGTAGTTTGCAGCCCACGTAATTCTGCCCCAATCCTTAATAACCTTATTCTGAGAACATTTATCTACATGTTTTTCAGGAATTGGCTAGACTTTTAAGTCATTTTTCACTGATAACTTTTGACAGATGACCGTACATCAAATTTGATTTTAGCATCAATGATTTCTTCTTCTTCTTCCTTTTTTTTTTTTTTTTTTTTTTTTTTGCAATTTAGTAATGCTAATCAGATGCAAATTCCATATTGATTTTTCATCTGTATCTTGTTGCGGGTATCAGAACTAAGCTTAATTTTTCTCTCTTTTAAGGCTCAGGAGATGGAACCATGCATGCTTGGAGCATAAACAGGCGAAATGAGGTATCAATCTGTTTTAATTTTCTGCCTTATGGAGTTCTTTTGATAAAACTTGTGCTCATCTATCACATAGAAGTGCATATAAGACTTTTTAGGAGCTTAATATTTTGTTTAGAGAAAGTCTAGGACACGACAAAATCTCACAACATTTTCACATCACCCTTATTTTGAGTTATGTTGTGTCAGAGTATAATATTTTTATTTTATTTTGACCTATGGTGGGTTGACACCTCAACTTCTTGTGAGATTTTATTGTCTGTAGAAGAGAAATCTCAAGGGATTGTCTCTTTTGTTGTTCATATATCGAGCACTACAGGATGGACAATTCTCCAAAACCTTGCGCTCAATTGATTTGGTGGGTTAGGATAATTATTAAAACCCCTTTTATGGTGTCTTGTATGGTCTTGAGCTCAATAGCTCCCTAAACTGAAGAGTTACTTTATTTTTGGAGTAAAGGGGAGTTCATTAATAGTGGATACAAAAGGCTTTACCTAAGATAGTTCTTTAGGGATCAAAAAACTAACTTATACTGCTTATGTGATAAATATCTACCTAGCTATAATGGCGAATCTACATGCATTGTCTTGTGAGCATTTGATATCATTAAATTTCTTTTTAGTGGAAACCCATTTAAAAAAATAAAATGTTTTCTGATGATATGCAATTTATAAGCACAGGATACTCCAAAATCCCCGACATGTCCTTGTCAGACACAAGTTGGACATGGATATGGACATGCTAAGAACACTTCTGCATGCATCATCGAAAATTTTCAATTTTCATTGAAAATTTTCAAGAATGGTCATGTCGTGTTTCCTTGTCATGTCAGTGTCAGCAGTTCGCCACCTATGTATGCAATTACGTTGCAGAAATCCTAGTTCACTTGGTCTTAATATCCATTCTTTTCAAATTGATTACAATATGCTGTTGGATCACCACAATGAGCAATGCTCAAATATCATATTGACTAACCATTATTTTGCTTGAGTTTGCAGGTGGCAAGCTGGAACAGTCACATTGGTGTGGCATCGTGCTTAAAGTGGGCTCCTCGTAGAGCCATGTTTGTTGCTGCATCAACTGTTCTCACGTTTTGGATACCCGACAATTCCAAGTTAAATGCTGACCCTGCTTCTGCTTCTATTTCTATGGACACTGAAGCTCCAACCCAATCCGAACTTACATCTCAATGATCCCCCCCATTTTTCATCCCTTGCTTAAATCACAAACTCTGTTACTACGGCGGTTTTAGTATTTATTTTTATACTGCCTGCAGTTAAAAAATTTTGGTCTTGTCCCTGTTATTTGATGCTACATCTGGCTATATATTCTGGAAATTTTGTGTTCTCAACCATCTAATGGGAAAAAAAAAAAAAGAGTTTACATATATGCCTTGGCTTTTGTTTGGTTGGTTGTCTTAGCAAAATATGGGGGCAAAATGCAAAAAAGATCCTGGGATAACTGACTTCTTGTGCTACTATTAGAATTGTTCAAACTGACCCATCCCCCATTTCTATTAACTCAAATTGACAAAAAAAAAAAAGTATCCTTGTCTTGTGTTATGCACAGGACCATTTTCTTTCAATTATAATTTATAAAGCAGAATTTAGCTGTTCATTATATTTAAAATAATTTAGGTTACACTGATTAATAGAATTAAAAACCTATCAAAAAAAAAATAATAATTAATAGAATTTAAATGAATTTAGTGGACAATTTTTGATAACGGGTAAAACCCCAGGGGTTTTAATTGCAATCAACAAACGCTGCGGCCAGAAATGTGTTTTGAGGCAATGCAGCCTTAAAAAGTACCGTCGTCAAGGGCCCCAAATTTATTTTGGAACCCAACCTAAAGAAATTCTGGCCTCTATTAATATAAAGTACCAGAGAAGTGCTTATAAAGAATTGCTAAATGGGTTCACAGCTGCTTGGTCTTCCTATGTTTATATACTCTAAACTACTGACGCCCTATTATCATTGCTTTTTTCAAGCTTCAAGTTGTGAAAACTTGATGGATGATTTGGGTGGTGCTAATGAATGAATCTCTCCAAAGGGCACTCCTTATGTTACAACTTACAACTTGTATGTATGCCTTAACTTCCCTTCAATGTATATGCCTCACTGTCTCTATCTATCTCTCTTTCACTTCGCTAGCTTGGACTGCCGGACCAAGAACCGCAATTTTTAGTGATATGTGTTTGTCACACCAAACACACCTGAAAGTGTTTCCAAATGAAAGCATTTGAAAACACTTTAAGCGAAACATATAGAACATTAAATAATAATAATAGTAAACAAAAACAAAATTCTCAAGAGCACTTCAATTCCAAACTTATCTACCTTTAAAACACATCAACAATTACATAAAACAAACATGTGCATCTACACAACAAACATAAAATATTATTTCTTTTCCATCTCTCACATCTTTACTTCTCAAACGATTCTCTCTTTCTTGATCTTTCTTTCTTTTTCCAAGTAGTAAGATGTGACTTCACAAGTTGAAAACCTCATGCCTCTCATGTCCTCCTCCTCCCTTGGGCCTTACTCTAAATCTCTTGGCCCACCTCCTTAGTCTATGGCCCATTTATCCTGCCATGTCCTGCATGCGCCTCTTGGCTTGGTCCACCTCTTGTGGCAGAGCCCTTCTGGCCTTCATCCCAATGTGATTCAGGACCCAACAGAGTGATGAAAGCCCAGTCAACCCAAAAGCTTCAGCACACAAAATCCCAGTAACAGCTAGGCCTATAACAATGGCAGCTGGGACAAGAACTGGGCTGAAGATGATGAAGAGTGGTGTGGACACAGCTAGCCCAATGACACTACAAAGGAGTGTCAAGCCAGAAAGTGCAAGCAGTGTCCCACCCACAGGGAGGAGAGCAAGGACTGCTAGAACTTCGGTTGTTGATGGACCCCTTTGTTGATAATGGGACTTCATGCCACCCTCATATTGGTGTTGTGGGTGGACTTGGAGCCGGTGTACTGGACGATCACGCTCAGCCATGGTTGAGTGAGTTCTTTTGATTTGAGTGAGAGAAAAGATGATCAATGGGTTTTCTCAAAATATAAGATAGATGATAGAGATGGTGCAAGAGATGTGGGATTGTGGTTTAATATATATAGAGAGGTGGAGGGTGTGAGTTTTGGACACGTTTTCGTGACATGGTGAGTAAGGCTTTGCATGAGGAACAAGTTTCAAGGTGGCTTTCGATGAGGAACATAAACAAAAATATTGAAAAAAAGGGTTTAACTTAGGTGGCATTTTGGTATGTATCATGTTGCCACATTTGTGTTTTTTTGTTATGTAAATTGGTGTGTTATGTCTAAATTCTAATGCTTGCAAACAAGTGGGTTTGGTCCCCATTACTAGAAGAATAGGCATGGAGAGTATTTCATGGTTAGATGCCAACGATGATATACCCATGAAGACTCTAATGATACACGTTATATTATTTATTGTTGTCATATAGCACGAGGTCAATGAGTCACACCAAAGACTCCATTTTTTTATTCATAAAAAAATTTAATAATAAATGATTTTATGTTGTTTTAAAATTATCTTTGGTGTCAAACTCGAAAGCCAAGGTACTACAATAATAGTATTCTCAATCACTGCCTTGGATATGGTAGTTTTAATTTTTAAATATCTTTTAGGTAATTTTTTTTTTTTATTTTTTTAATCTTGGATCAAGATCATTGCATGTGTGGAGAACCACAATTTGACTCCCTACAACCACTTTAAAAACAGGCCCACGTGGGGTTTTACCCGTTATCAAAATTTGAACGTGTCTTTCTCATCACCAATTGGTTTTAAGGTAAAATGACACAGTTCACAATCCGATAAATAATATCACAGTCAAAGTCATAGGTTCAAGTCACGAGAGTGTCATTGTAAGAGAGGGATTTTTGAGGAAACTATAATTTAACTCCCTACAACTACCGTACTACCTCATGTTTCATGAGGTAGTATGATAACATGAGAATTTATTATTTATGTTACCATCTGAGTAAGTCGCAATAAGTTACTATCTATTAAAAACAAGATCATTTGGATTCAAGGTTTTTGACAAACAATTTAGGCTGTGTTTGTTTCGTGTAAAATGTTTTCCGGAAAATATGTATTTTCCGGAAATGCTATTTTTCGAAAAAGGAAAATATTTTGAAGTGTTTGGGTGAATTATGAAAATTATTGTGGAAAATATTTTCATGTGTTTGGATGTGTTAGGAAAATGCTATTTTCCGGAAAATTTTTCACATTTTCCGGCAACAACAACAACACCAAGAACAACAACAAAAAAAATTCCAGCAATAACAACAACAAATTCCGGCTCTGGCGACAACAACAACACCAACGACAACAATAACAAAAAATTTCGGCAATCACAACAACAAATTCCGGCTCCGGCGACAACAACAACACCAACAACAACAAAAAAATTCCGGCGATCGAAGGCGACAACAACAACAATCAAACTTTAAACAAACAAAAGTCTGGGTCTGGGTCGAACACTTTGGGCTTTGGGTTCGTGGGTCGCCGGCAGAGGCGAGCTCGAGCGGAGGCGAGATCGAGCGAAGGCGACGCGGTGCTTGGTGTGGATCGAGCTCGGATCGAAGGCGAGATCGAGCAAAGGCGACGAGCTTGAGCGAAGGCAACGCGGTGCTTGGTGTGGATCGGAGCTCGGATCGAAGGCGATCGAAGGCGAGATCGAGCGAAGGCGACGCGGTGCTTGGACCGGATCGGATGTCTGAACTTGCTGCTGTGCTTGGAGCTTGGAGCGGATCGGAGTACTTCTGTGTGAGAGAGAGCTTGGAGATGTGTTGCTGTGTAAGAGAGAGCTTGGAGAGTTGAGAGAGTTTTTTTCCGAAAATTGATTGAAGGTAAAATGGAAGGTGAAATGCATTTCCACCGGTTGAGGGCTTATTTTCGGTCAAAGGGTAAATTGATTTCCGTTGACCCAATTTTCCTAGGCAGCCAAACACATCAATTTTACGGAAATTGATTTCCGGAAGTAGTTTGAAGTTGAAACAAACACAGCCTTAATATACACCGAAATTTAGCTCCATATAATTTTTATTTTATTTTTTAAAATCTTAATAGGAGTTTCTCTTATTGCCTTCTAGCTTTGAGTGTTTGGTACGCTAAATGATGTCTTCATGAGCTAGAATTCTGGCTAAATCATAGGCAATTAAGGCCGGTAAATAGACTAAATAGTAATGGATTCTCTTATATGAACGATAAAATGGTGTGTTGTAGAACTGTTAGAAGAAATGTTTTAAGAGCTAGGTTTTTGAAAATGTATTTATGAATATGCATGGATTTCAGACTAATTTTAAATAAAAACAGTAAATTCAATCATAGTTATTTACATCAGTACAGGAGTATAGTCTAGTAGACCCTATTCCCCTTTGGTCTTGAATAACTAACATACAATGGTATTAATTTAGAGTAATGCTACAGGTACAAACTATTTTACAACATTTTTACAAAATATTGATGTAGTCAACCTCTTATTAGTTTTCATCTAAACCTACCATTAATATTATTTTTTCATTTACCAATAATCACTCACCACATCAGCAATTTGTAAATTTTTTTGTAAAATACTTTGTATCTCTAGAATTATTAATTAATTTATATATATTACATGACTCGATATCATCAATACATTAGATTTGTAAAAATTAAAACTTAATAAAGTACTTTTATCAGTTTCACAAACAGAGAAAGGACCTTTGACAGTGGATTTAATTAAAATTGATGAATTTTTTTTCAAATAGAAATTAAAATTAAAATGATGAACATATCTTTGCATTTTTTACTCTTTTCACACGGCTTAGAAATGAAACGAAGTCAAATCATTCTCTTTCATACAGTCTTTTAAATCATTCTCTTAAATACAGTTTTTTAAATCTTCAATTTTTTTTCCTTCATAATTTCAAAAAAAAGAATCCCAATTTATTTTCACCTCACCACAATAACCAATACCAATTTATTTTTATTTAAAAAAGACTAGGCAAGTGTGTATATTATATAGGGTCGGCTAGGTTTGTGCGTCCACGTCTACATTATTTTCGTTTTCAACTTTTTTCTTTTTTCTTTTTTACCAGAGCCTATTGCACTGTTCATGGGACATGAACAGTGCAATCAAGCATATGAACAGTACTTTCAATTATGGACAGTAATTTTTTATTATTTTTTTATTATTTTCAGTTTTCAGCAAAATAAGCGATATACAAACTCACGCATAACGGTACAAATCCAAAATGGTAAATCCATTTTGGGTCAAAGGAAAGTGCTTTACTTTTGTGGGCTTATGTCTTATGAGGGTGTTGTTTTGGGTTTTTTTTTTGGGCTTATGACTTCAGCTTCAGGATAGATTTGACAAAGGCCTAAAACGCAATAGATTAGATGCCCATTTAGTATAATATAGTTTTTTTTTTGAGAGAGAGAGAGAGAGAAATAGTTTATAATCTTTAGTTTTTTTAAAAAAAGATTGGCTGTTTGAAAAAATTATAGTACACAGATAAAAGTAAGATTTAAAAAAATTATACCTTAAAAAAGTTTGGTTTCAAAACGAAATATCAAACAGACACTAAATAGTGCTAAAAACTTAAAACGGCTCAAAAGTTAAAACCACATGGTTTTTTTAATTTTTTTTTTCACCACCATTTTTTAAACCCGAAGTCCTTAATCTCAATCTTAAGTCTTAACCCCGAGTCAATTTTATTTGACTTTTATGTAGATCATCATCATCAGAAGAATAGCTTTTGATTTTTTTTTCAATAGACAAAACTTTATTGAAGGGGATAAGTGACAACGTCAATATCCCGATTTAAAGTCAATATGAATGAACAATGATTTGACTTTAGGGGAAAAAAGTTTTATAACGATACTTTTCTTTTTTTTTTTTTGGTAAACTATAACGATACATTTACCTCCATGCATTTGTGGATATTATAGATGCATACATATTATGCAAGTACACAACACATACGTATTGTTTATATACTTAAGACCAATATAGACAACAAAATGTCACTTATATAAATACTAAGCGGAATTTTAATATAAAAATAAGAAAAAGAAAGAGAGCGAACATATACATCGTGTTTATTTGTTAGGCTTTTATTGTATCGTGCGTATCACATTTAGCATATGTTGATATCCTTGATTGACTAAAATCAAGGAACATTAATCATCCTTGATTTTAGTCCAATCGAAGGATGACTCATGAATCAACTTTAGTTCTTATATATACTCTACTTAGAGTTCATTGTAAAAATAAAATAAAATAATCAATTCTAAATAGTAAGATATAGTTGCCAAAGGCTTTCTGTTGTGGATACAAGTCGTTAGGCCAAACCATGCTTCTTCTTTTTTATTGCTTCCATTTTCTTTTTCTAAATCTTTTATTTTTCTTCTTTTATTTTAACAATATATATGAACAAATCATATTGTAGATTTTTTTTATAGTCAAAATTTCATTTATAATGCTCATGCAATAATTTTTAATAATTAGATAAATTTCATGTACAACTTAATTATGTCATTTTTTTTTTCAACTCGTAAAATGATTAAATTATAACATATATATATATATATAATTTTAAAGTTTAACTTGAAAATAATAACAAAGTATGGAGTTTATTGTATAATTATTTTCAAATTTTCTTACTTTTACACTTTTTTTTAATAAAAAAATTGCTACAGAAAAAATTTAACTCCCAATACTTTTAAAATTTATTTTTTGATTTGTTTCTCTTCAATTAAAACTTTTGCTTCTTTATTTTCCTTTTTTTCTTTTATAATTTGTCAATCTTAACAAGCATTGATAAAATAGGAAATATTTTCTTTCTATTTTTCTAATAAAGTTTGACATATAAAGAGACACAATAGTATATAATAAATAAATAAAAAAAGAGCAAAGAAAAAAAAACAAAGAAAATGAGGAAGCAATATATATATATATATATATATACATATTGGGGGGAGGGGGTGAAGGGAGAGGGGGAAGGGTGAGATTTTGGTTGGCTAGGGCCAAGGGCCCACTCCCCCCAACCACCCCTTGGAACCACCTTTGGGTATAAGGTAAGAACTTAAAAATGAGAATGGTGTATATATTCATATCACCATCCTCCTCTCCTTTCTTCTTTATCGAAACATAAGGTAGTTCCTTTTTTCAACCCTCTAGGATGATCTTTTGTTCACGTCTTATTTCTAACCTTCATTGAATATTATTGTAGTTTTACCTTTGAACATGGATGCATATATTCATGTCACAATTTTCCTCTTTTTTTTCCTCCACCAAAAAAGATTGGGTAGTTCATGTTTCAAACCACCGAAACATAGGTCTTTTTTCCACATCATAGATTTATAGGGGCATTGATTCTCTCACACTCCTTGTATATCTTCCATACACATCACCCTGTTTTAAATGTGGATACCAATAGCAAATGCAAACATCATGCATGAAATTTTGGACGTTATATGTAAGAACTAAGGGGGAATGGCCCACTCCCCCGACAACCCTTGCGTATATGGTAACAACTTAGAAAAGAAGAAAATGTATATATTCATGTCAGCTTTCCTCTCTCCTTTCTTCCCTATTGAAACATAAGAGAAATCTTTTTTTCGACCCTTCTAGGATTTTCTTTTTATCACACCATAATTCTAGCCATCGTTGAATATTACTATTGTTTTACCTTTGAACATGAATGTATACATTCATGTCACAATTTTCCTCTCTTTTTTCCTCCACCGAACAATAGGGCAATTCTTGTTTTAGCCCACCGAAACATAAGTCTTTTGTCCGCATCATATTTATAACAATCACTTAATACTATTATCATTTTACTTTTGAATTAGATGGAAAAGATGATATTGTACCTCAATTTTAACCAATAAAAAGAAAAACAAAGACATATCTTCATTCTCCCTTAAAGATTATCCGTTGAAAATCTTAGATTTATAAGGGCACTAATTTTCTCACGCTCATTGTATATCATTTGTACATATCACTCATTTCACATTTTAGATATGGACATCATGCATGAAATTATGAACGTTATATGTAAGAACTAAGGGAGAATGACCCACTCCCCCAACAACCCTTGGGCATATGGTAAGAACTTAGACAAGAGGAAAATGTAATATTCATGTCACCATTCTCCTCTCCTCTCTTCCCTATTGAAACATAAGGTAATTCCTTTTTCGACCTTTAGGATGATCTTTTGTCCACACCATACTTCTTGCTATCATTGAATATTACTATAGTTGTACCTTTGAACGTGAATGTATACATTCATGTCACAATATTCCTCCACCAAAAAATAGAGTAATTCTTGTTTCGAGTTTCAAATTGAAACATATGGCTTTTGTCCACGTCATATTTATAACAATCACTTAGTACTGTTATAATTTACTTTTGAATTAGACGGAAAAGATGATATTGTACCTCAATTTCAACAAATAAAAATAAAAACAAATAAATTTCTCCCTTATTTCTTCTTTCTTAGGATTATCTATTAGAAATCTTAGATTTATTAGAGCATTGATTCTTTCATATTCTTTATTGTATATTGTCCATATACATCACTCATTTCATATTTTAAACATGAACACAATACGTAAAATTATATACGTCGTATGTATAAAATGTAAATCACATCAACATATGTCGGAGAATAATTACAGAAGTCATAATAATAAGTTTGAAAATGTCCAACATAAACACGAAATCTTATCATCACATGTCTAAATGATCCCTCAATGGCACGTCCAATCTCACTCTCCATCCCTAGCCACATGCTCTGAACTCTCTTTATTCCATGAAAGCCAAAGCTCGTGTGAGAGTCCTTCAAATCCGGCCGCTGTCGACCACAATAGAGGCCTATGCCATGCAGTTGAGCAGTCATGTGTGGTTCACTTCAAATATATATAGGTCTATTGAAGAAGTTGAAATTGTGTTGAATGAATGTCGTCCCTGATTAAGACTGGGCATGTGCACAAGCTCAACTGGCTTTGGGCAATGTCTAATCAATCAATCACCTTAGATTGCAACTTTGAGAGAGAGAAAGAGAGCACGTCTTGGTCTCGGTCTTGGACTACACTTTTGGGTCATTTTTACCCTTTGGGCGGTTGTGTGGGGGTGGCCCATAAATTGGAGAGCGATAGACATGACCTAGGACTCATTGTCTCAGATTAAGACATTCCAAATGTACAATTCTGTTAGTGTTTTAAGCGTATGCAGTGCGCGTGCTCGCTCTTGCATGAGAAAGAGAGACATAAAGTATCTTTCTTGTCAACATGTTCATCTACTATCTCTCTTTCTCTCTCTCCATGTATATCTTACTTTATCAATTGAAAATTGTTATTCCCACAACTATTATCATAATAATTATTGGTTACACCAAATGTGAATGACCAATGATGAAAGATTAATGTTATATAATGTCCAAACTGGAAGATAACAATCTTTAATGCTAAATATAGGTTTTTTTTTTTTAAAGAAAGAATAACACTCTCCTAATATTCTCAATTATCTAATGAAATAATTTGATAGCATATACAGTCTTGACTCTTTTGCCCCAACCTCATTGTTTTCATTCTGAGTTATATAAATTTGTTTAACT
This sequence comes from Quercus suber, assembly GCF_002906115.3. Classification (NCBI taxonomy): domain Eukaryota; kingdom Viridiplantae; phylum Streptophyta; class Magnoliopsida; order Fagales; family Fagaceae; genus Quercus; species Quercus suber. Next base: position 1,586,860 of record NW_027069487.1, on the reverse strand, counting down.
AATCACTCCAAGTTTGTGATTACTTTGGATTAAATTGATGAAACAGAAAAGGTGTCTTCTTACCATTAGCTAGGTTAGAAAAAGAGTTTATTTAAATTATATTTAAATAAATAAGCTAATAAATTAATAAAAAATAATTAAATTCAAATGCGTGCTTAATCATGTTCTTATTGTTAAGGGAGCTATCACACTAATATTAATGTGTGCTACTCCAGAAGTTGGGGGAGAAGGGTTACTGCATTTTTCAAGAGGTTAGAAATGATAAATAATGGGATAGATTATACTACCCTCCATCTACATTTGTCAAAATACACTCCTTTGTATAATTGACATTTCTTCCTTTTAAGGCTTGTATAAATGCAACATTAAAGTCCACAACTTCTCAAAATGTTATTTAATTCACTAACGTAATGTTTCATTTTTACAGAAGAATTTTACCTGAATTATATGTAAATGAAATGACACACTCCTCCTTTGAGGTTTATGGAGAAGCGATACTCTCCACTTAGGTATGTATAAATTAATAGAACTCTTTTTAAAAAATGAGATATTCCAATAATAAAAGCCTAATGGTTGCCTTTATACAAACTAAAGGAAGAGGGGTTTTATTTCATGTTACATTTGAGAGGGGTGATATTTTGTAAAATTTTAGAGGAGGTTGGAATACTTTATCCTAAATAATACTATTATAAAGGGTAGAGGAAGTCAAAGGTTCAATATCCAATTATGATTCGCAGCAAGGGATTTTTGTGCCCTTATCACATGGGAGAACAATACTTGTATGGATCCTATATGGATAGGCATCTGTGTGACTTACTGCTTCAGACAATGACAATGTTATAATGAAAAACTTGAATTTTACGAGCAAAGATTACACATATTATGTATAGTTTTAAAATAAAATTTTAGAAAAGTCAACACATTTGCAGTGTCACTTTTTCTCTGTCCTTAAATATTGAAAATCATATACTGAGTTGAAGCAAGTTGTAAGGAGCCTGAAGATTTGATGTGCCAAAAGTTAAGAATCTCATTACAGTTTCCACTGGTTCACACTTAGGGCCTATGAATGAGCGTGGACAAAAAGGATAACCTATTAGTTGGATGAGATGTGTGTTTCCTTTTTCCCTTTCTATTGTCACTTGATAAATTATTTGCATTATAGCTGGTTTAGACTTAACTAGATTATAAATGTCCATTTATAGTCCATAGAGCATGTCTCTTAAAGATAATATAAGAAGTACATTTATGATTTGTTGCATAAGTAAGGTTTGAGTTGCTTAATTTGCATCAGCTTCCTTAACTATAACTGTATACCAAGCTGATGTGTATGATGTAACTACTTGTGCTACCCTGTACATGATGTCATTGGAACATTAAGAAAGATTTTAGTTTCTTAGTTAAGATAATAATTTCATAAACCAATAAGATTCTAGAGGCCTACTGAAAAATTACTGGCCCGATTATGCAGTGCCAAGTGCCATGGACCATTGAGCTATAAGTTTGGTGGTTAAATAAACTATGTTAGGTTGGTGGCCTCAAAACTGAAGGGGACCCTCAATCATTATCATAATCTATGGGCATACATAGATATATAACTTGGGTCTTCAGAATTGCTTTGTTTATTAAAAGAAGTGATAATATAATCTTCTGAATCCGAAGGACAGCTATAACTGAGCTAAAGAAAAGGTTGGAACATATTCGAGAGAAACTATACATATTAAAAAAAAAATAAAAAATAAAAAAAAAAGGTGTACCCAATGCACAAAATTTTTACTTATATGGGGTATGGGAGAGTTGATTGATAGGCAAGCTTTTTTTTTTTTTTGAGAAGGATTGATAGGCAAGCTGATTACTGGACTTGAGTCATAACATATCACTTGGAAAGATGGGCAAAAAAGAAACAGAAAATTCCAATGTACATGCTCCAAATAATACTCAAGCAATGTACAAAATTAACCAAGCATAGATTACACCAAGAGCTTTACATAGAAATCTTCCCATATGCTACACCAAAAACTTGACTATGATAAGTTGCTAATTTCTCAATTATGAAAAGTTTAGTAGCATTCAGTAGTCGTACCCCATATTCTGCGTAGAGGGGTTTCACAACTTAGCATACCATGTTCCCTTTTCAATAGGAAAACTCAAATAGATGTCCTAAGATAGCCATAGGTACATAAGAATGACACAATCCATCTTACATTACATGTTACCTTCTCCTCCTCTCTCATTGCTGTCCTCACCAGGCTCATTATTCCATGGAGAATAATGATAATACATACCAGAATTTTGACCAAAAGAACCTCCTCCATGGCTCATATTCCTTCTTCCAAACTGGGATGATGTAGGCATTTCATTGGCATTGCATGCATAACGGATCAAGTCTGCATTTGTGGCATCCAATTCCTTCTGGAGCCTAATGACTTGCCTTTGTAGGACTGAGATGGCTCCAACACAACCATAGACTGGATCTTTTATCCGTGCCTCGGCTTCATAGGCCAGAGAGTTTACAGCATCCTCTCTCTGATGAGGAGCGACTTCATTGAGAAGCTTACTAACATTGCTCGCACCAAATATTTTGTGAACATTGGCAAATTTTTGTGGCTCTTCAGGTGGAAAATATGGTGCAAAAATGCAATCTGGCATGCATTTTCTTCTTAAAAACTTACAGGCAGCACAGGGAGAATTGGAGTAGCTAGAAGAAGAGGCCATATAAATATTTCACCTGCAGCAAAAAATCACCCATCTGATCCATCAACCAGTTTATTGCAAATTCACTTGAAATTGGAAGCCATATATAAGTTTTTTATTTTATTTTTGTAATTTCCTTTTAAGGAATAACACATTCACTTTTCATGTAAATTAAGAATTTTCCTTAAGAATATATATTCTGACACGGTTGAACATGACAATACCTTTTCTTTTTTCCTGAATTTAACTTGGTGATTTTCTGGGACAACAGAACTAGGGTTAGTACCACGCTACCACTTGTCTATATATATAGGTACCAAAAATCTACTGCTATCTTACTTTCAAAGTTCTTTTACTTTTTGCCTGCTAAGCTGTTTTTCTTGAACATGAGTACTACTACTTTATGAACATTACATCTTGAATGTTGATAAACAGCCCCCCCCCCCCCCCCCCTTCTCTCTCTCTCGCTTTTTATTTTTCTGACAAAAAAAAAAAGTAATTAATATGACACATGAAGACAAGGATGATTTCCTGTGTTAGGATTCTCCTGAATTTGGTCAACAGTTCCTAAATTCATACAATATGCTTGTCCTTTGAATCTCTCTCTCTCTCTCTCTCTCTTCTCTANTGTGTTGATTTCTATGGTCAGAAAGAATACTATTACCTTTTCTTTTTCCTGCTGTCTGTGTAAACTCTTTCAAGATCTATTCTTTGATATTCCCAAGGAAAAAGATGTTGCTGCAGCCATTGGGAGAGATTAAAATTGCTTTGTTGGGTTTGTGTTCAAAGGAGGAAAACCCTAGTTTAGTTGCAGTTCAGATAGAAAGAGAGACTTGCAAATACATTGACAAAAGGTGATAATAAGAGGAAAAAAGGGAGGCAAAGAGCATTTTTCAGTGAGGAGGAACGGAAAGCAAAAGACAAGAGCAATAGATGGGGCTACAAGAAAAGAAGGATGACTATGACACTGCCTTTATAATAATTATCAGACACTGTTCAGCTTAAGTTGAAACTTGAAACCTGTCCCAGTCACATTCATACATTAATACTCATATGTATATGTTACATTTCTCTTTAAATACAAAATATGACATGTATATCGTGATTTTTTATTTGAATTTTGAAATTTTCTATCACTCTAAAAGAGCATCTAGAAAAACATGTTCTTTTTCAGATACATAAGAGAATATATTGTGACCAAAACCCTAGTAACACTAAGGTGTTCATGGCATATAGGGTGTACTCTCTAAAAGATTATAAACTTTGTTCCTACTAGTTTAATTTATTGCACCAAGATGCATACATATATCCAAGAATATCATTTGGCAAGTAATTGTATTGTTTCAAGATCAATATGCAACATGAATTTATTGTTCTTTGCTGCACTGGAAATAAGAAATCAAGTAAACCCAGTCAAGATCATAACCAAAGAGAAGAAACAAATCACGCTTTAAATCCTTCAACTTTTTCTATATATATGTGGCACTCAGTTATGGTCTCTCTTATCTCTTTCTGGGGCACACTTTAGGGTTCATTTGTTTAAAGATGTGGTAGGAATAGGATGCACACCCAGCCCTCTCTGAAATATTTTACTGTTTACTGTTTAGTTCAATTATTGAGTGCCAGTATCAGCAGGAAACTCCGAAAGGTTTACTATTAGCTTCCATTATTGAATTCAGTAATCAGCATGGACACAGTACTTTGAATCATTTCAGTGTAGTTACAGACAAACGTGACTGAAATATTTGATAAGGTTGGGTCTATCACATTTTCACTTCTCAACTAGCTCTGAACTCTGAAATATTTGATTGTCCCTTGTGACCCAAAAGCCACAACTTGAAATGTCGTCAATAATTTCCATTATTTAACCTGAAGATCTGTGATTTGACGAGTATAGTGCTGATGAGATCAAATTTTTGATTGCAAAAGAATATTGCAGAAATCCCAACAACATTTGAATAAAAAATAAAGATGTACCAGCACTTATTTGTAACTCACTCACTAACAAAGTAATTGGGTATGGAAATTTTATGTAAAAAGTGAGGAATCTGTCATGTTAATAGAAGTGTAAGATCATAGTGTACTCTTGAATGCTCATGTGAACACACTTAAGTCAAAGATTAAGTTTTGAGGTGAATTTTGTTAACTTAATTGATAAAGTCTATTATCGTTAAATAAGAAATTTACGATAAAATCATGCCTACATCAAAAATAAAGGACAAAAATCAATTGTTGTACAATAAAAAATCTAGGGCTTTAAACTTTGAACCCTTTTTATATAAAAAAAAAAAAAACCAATTAGTATTTTAATCTAATGATAAAAATTCTTATTTACATAATAAAAAATAAAAACCATTTGAAGCTAAACTTTTTCTAAAAATAAGCATTTGATATTTTAACATGATGGTAAAAGACAATTATCATAAAGTGACTTAACATAAGTTTAATTCTAATCAAATGTGTAGAAAAGAAAACTTTTTAGTATCTTGCAAGTTATATGCTTTAAAAAAACACGGCCCTAATCTAATTTGATCTTTCAGAAGGTCAAAAAGGCGTAAAAAATTACTTAAATAGTAGAGGATTAAAGGTCGGTGGTTCCCTAGGACTTATTTGCTAAAAGGGTTTCCTAAAACTAGTTAGGTAAATTGCTTTCCACCTTTGATATTATAAAATTTAACCCCATTTCTCAAATCACAACCCCAAGTAAACTTTTTGTTATGAACAATATATATATATATATATATATATTAGTTTATGAAATACATATTTAGTTAAGACAATGTGTCGTTATATGCAGAATTTAGATTAGTAGCTATAAGCATATAATGATGAGATTTATTTTAGATCTCCTCATTAAGGTACATGAATCTACTTTTTGTAGTATTATCATATGTGGACGGCTATCTGCATCTCTATTTGTATTTTTATATATGCATGCTTAAACTTCTATTGTCTTATACAAAACATTATATGGAAACTCAGATCAAATCATTAATAATTAGTACAAAGCTTCACTTTTTCTTTAAATTTATTAATATTTGTTGTTATCATAGCCTTTGGGCACCAAGAAATACAAGTGGAGAGATGATATGGACACTTTCAGAAACAAGTTCTGTTCTCCTTGCTGCATGCCGACTTGGAATCTTTACACACTGTGAGGGTCAGATTGCAATGGGGGCATTGAGAAAAAAGTTGCAATAGAAATTTAAAAAGATTCTTTTTTTTTTCTGTGAATAAATTATGTTAAATAAGTATGGCCCTAATGATGAGTGACAATTATTGGATATGTAGAAGATATATTAATATATATCATGCTCAATACAATGTTATGTATTGAATTCTTGAAATATCAGTTAGTAGGACATGGTGAAACAAAGAATCTAGCTTCAGTACTCTTTTACTTTTGTAAAAAAGACTCAGATTTGACTCATCATATATAATATGGATTCCACCTGTAATCGCGCGCTAATGATTCACGGGATTGGTGTTTGCTGTCAAAATAACTGTTAAATGATTAAATTCTTCATTCTCTAACAATTTAAACTCTTGAAATAAATAAAACTTTGTTATGGTATCAAAGTAGGCAATTCGAATATCAGATCTTGTATCCACATTGGATTTCACCTCCTTTTAAAAAGTTAAAAATTGACCTCCGCCAAATTTTTTAAAAATTCTAAAAAATGTAATGATTTTATATGAGTGGTCCCAAAAATGTTAAAAACTATTAAGTATATAGATTTATGGCCCCAAATCCCAATTAAAATCTTTATACCTCTACAAATAATATTAGTTATAAAAATATATAATTTTTTTATAAAAAGGCCTAAGTTTCTTTATAATCTTTAATAGAGATATAATACTTTGTTGTGATATCCAATTACTTAAATTAATTTGAAATTTATAAAATTATAATAAATATATAGTTATCTAGAAAATTATCTCAAAAAATGATGGGAAAAATTTTTTACCTCCTTTCTCATAAAAAATAGTCACCTAAAAATAAGCTAATTAATAAGTATATCAAAAAATATTTGTCAACTTGGTTCAAGTTATTTGTTGAAATTTAATATGTATATTTTTTTAGTACACATTATATTATAAATAATTAATTTATATATTTTGTTATGTTTATAGTACTATTCATATAAAATAAATAAATATATACAAAGAAAAAAGAATACAATTAATCATCTCATTTTTTACTCGATCCACTCAAAAGCCAAATTTCTAACTTCATCATTGATTATTTAGAGCCGAAATGTAGGGTTAAAAAAAAAAGGGGGGGGGGGGGGTTGGGGTTTACAAAAATGAAAAATGCAAACATTATCCCCTTTCACAGGGTTCTGGGTACTAACCAAAATAATGCTGACCACAATTAGTTAGATACAATGGACAACATTGAAAGGAATAGGTTGATTGACAAATTTGAGAGAGAAAAAAAAAATGAAAAAGAAAAAAGAGAGAGATTCCAGGTAAAGTGTCCCATTTAATAATTTAGCCCTCATGTTTAAAAGGGGACATAAAAAGGCTACCCAATTGGCTATCACTTCGACCAAGAACTGTGGCTTCATAGGTTTGTGAATTGTTCAAATGCCTATTTGGATAGGCTTTCTCACATTCCATGCCTAGAATTGATCTTGTCGATGATACAATGTGCTTGCTCTGGGCTCAAAATAAATTTATCTCCTATAGCCTGCCTCTATTCCCCAACACATGTCGATGATGCAATGACCATTGCATGAAGTTTTAGGTTCTTCCTTCAATAACTCTAAAGCCAAGCCTTGTTAAGTGCTACCACTGAGTCTTGCCACTCTCGTCATTGATAATGAAATATGGTTCCAAAGTGCCTGTTGCTTTGATTATAGTCTAAGTTTAGTTAGGACACTGCGGTTTTTTTTTCCTATATATGCAAACCTATCTTCTATATTATTATATTGTCCTCTCAATTTAAGCAATCTTCCTATTCCATGATTTATCAAACCAATCTTTATCTATCCACAGACACACACCTCAAAAGAAAACCAATCTTGGGGACCACCTACTATTCTAACCAAATTTAATTAAGTGACATTAGCTTTTTTTTCTTAGAAGAATTTTGTAAACTTTAATGATAAAACTTAGCTAACATCGGCTAGAATTGAAAAATTAAAGTGTAGAAAAATATTTTCCATTCATACCAACAAAGCTGTGATATGAACAGCATATTTAGCAAATTTATGAGTTATAGAATTACGTATAAAAAAAAAAAGAATTACGATATCCCTTAACATGAAAAATTAGTATGACACTAACTTTTTTTTTTTTTTTCTGAGAAGAATATGACACTATCTTGATTGCATGACTTGGGGCCTTGGGACATTTGAATTGTTCAATATTTTGTACTTATTAGACCAAGTGTTCCTATTCCATACGGCAAAAATCAAGCACAAAAGAGATGAGGATGTTTCACACGCGACAACTCAAAAGGGTCTGCTTAGCTAAGTTATGGGCAAAAATTAGCCACGTATATATGAATTACAAACCATTCAAAAAAGGGATTCAAAATCATTTTGGTCTCATCAACAAACCAACGAGGAGAAGAAGTCGAATTCTGTTGGGGATGATGAATAACATTCAGAGCGTCGCCTCTACAAAATTACATGCTTTGTCTCATCTAGCCAATTAGTTTGTCTCATCACAATGTGAAAGTGGTATGTAGGGAAAAGAGTAGAGGAAAATAATCTTGATGCAAATTACACACTTAAATCATATACTTTTGGGATGGTTCCAAATAATTAATCCGTATAGTTTTAAAAGTTTGATTTTTTTTTTTTTTTTTTTTTTAGAGAATTAAAAGTTTGAAATTAAACTATGAATTTCTTTAGTTTCAAACTGAACCTCAAAATTTTGAAAACGAAATGATTTAGACCTTCAATCAAATCCTCAGATCAAATTCAAAATATTTAAATTGAGATGATTTTATAAGTTCAGGGTTCAACTGTTCAAGTTGAAAGTGAAACTAGAGAGAAATTAATAATTATAAAAGATTAATTTGTAACAATTTCAAACTTTTAAAATTATAAGATAGATTTAGAAAATAATTGACTTAAAAAAATTTAGTATCTCTTACTCTCCCAATCATTCCCATATATAATTGCTCCAATTTATATAGATCCGATTTTCCTCATCTTTTTCTTTCTATATTGTACTTTAACGCCAAAATTTATGAAAAAATTTTACACACAGCATGACTAGCACATGCAACCACAAATTTACTCTACTGGAATACTATAATATTAAAATTTAATTTTGATAAATTAATTATATAATAAGATGGAAAATTAAATGGAAAAAGTGGGAGTTTCACTTGGTTAATGAATCTTAAGTGTAGAGTTAATGTCTTAGTAAAAAAATGAATCTCACATTGTTAACAAAGAATCCGTATTGTTAAATAATTAAGTTGTTGAGTAATGTAAAGAGAGAGAAAGGAAAACAAATATTGGAAGCAAGATTTTTTCGTGATTTGGCTTAGAGACCTGCCTCCATATATAGGTTAAAGTAAAATGGATCTAGGCATCTAGCACACATGCATGAGAAGGTGAAAAGGAGGAAATTCTTGGGGCTCTTGTCTGCAGAGGGTTCAATCTCCTCCTTTAAAGAAAATTAGATTTCCATTATTCATATATTCACCAACATACTTTTTCTCTTATTTTTCTTCTTAGTTTTTTTTTTTTTTCCTTGTAATTTACTCATCCATTATTATTTAGCAACAATTCAAGCTTCTTTTATTTTTATTTTTATTTTTATTTTTATTTTTATTTTTATTTTTATTTTTTTAGATCTCAAAATTTTGAAAACGAAATGATTTAGACCTTCAATCAAATCCTCAGATCAAATTCAAAATATTTAAATTGAGATGATTTTATAAGTTCAGGGTTCAACTGTTCAAGTTGAAAGTGAAACTAGAGAGAAATTAATAATTATAAAAGATTAATTTGTAACAATTTCAAACTTTTAAAATTATAAGATAGATTTAGAAAATAATTGACTTAAAAAAATTTAGTATCTCTTACTCTCCCAATCATTCCCATATATAATTGCTCCAATTTATATAGATCCGATTTTCCTCATCTTTTTCTTTCTATATTGTACTTTAACGCCAAAATTTATGAAAAATTTTTACACACAGCATGACTAGCACATGCAACCACAAATTTACTCTACTGGAATATTATAATATTAAAATTTAATTTTGTTAAATTAATTATATAATAAGATGGAAAATTAAATGGAAAAAGTGGGAGTTTCACTTGGTTAATGAATCTTAAGTGTAGAGTTAATGTCTTAGTAAAAAAATGAATCTCACATTGTTAACAAAGAATCCGTATTGTTAAATAATTAAGTTGTTGAGTAATTGAAAGAGAGAGAAACGAAAACAAATATTGGAAGCAAGATTTTTTTCGTGATTTGGCTTAGAGACCTGCCTCCATATATAGGTTAAAGTAAAATGGATCTAGGCATCTAGCACACATGCATGAGAAGGTGAAAAGGAGGAAATTCTTGGGGCTCTTGTCTGCAGAGGGTTCAATCTCCTCCTTTAAAGAAAATTAGATTTCCATTATTCATATATTCACCAACATACTTTTTCTCTTATTTTTCTTCTTAGTTTTTTTTTTTTTTTCCCTTGTAATTTACTCTTCCATTATTATTTAGCAACAATTCAAGCTTCTTTTATTTTTATTTTTATTTTTTTAGAAACAAACATATGCACACCCACACAAAAGGGTAGATGGGATTTTAATTCAACGGCACACCACAAATTCTACTAAAAAATTATGAACTTCTATAAAAGGATAAAGCAAATTATATGTACACATAATAGACTCTTAAATAATATAGAACAATTACCTTTTTTTTTTTATTGAGAAACAAACACACAAACAAACTTATTTTATTTTAGACCCTATAAAATATGCCTTCAGATTTCTCAGCACTTGCTCTTCTTGTCATGATAACCAGTACATATATCACTAGAAAACTATTTTTTCCCTCTTTAAACCTTATCAATAAGTTTGGAGGCAAAATTTGCCAAATAATATATTTTTCCAAAAAAATTAGGCACGTGGCATACATTCAAAGTTATTTTGTAAGTTAGACTGTTTTTGAAAATCGAGTTTGGCAAAATCGACTTTGGGCTGGAAAATGAACGTTATAGTGGCGTTTTTTATGCCTATAGCAGCGTTTATAGAAAACGCCACTATAGGGTACCTATAGTGGCGTTTTTACAAACGCCACTAAAAAAAACGTCACTATAGCGTTTATTTTCCAGCCCAAAGTCGATTTTGCCAAAATCAATTTTCAAAAACAGTCTAACTAACTAATTAACTTTGAACTCATGCCACGCACCTAATTTTTTTGGAAAAATATACCATTTGGTAAATTTTGCCAAGTTTGGACCCCACTTGGTTTTTTGAGCAACATCATGTTGATTGTGTTGCCCATGCCTTCTATCCATATTAGGCAATAAGCTAGCCTCCTATGTTCTTCCCTAAGGCTGGTCCGGAATTCAAAGATGATTCCAAAGCTGTAGTTTTCCCAGTAGGTAATGGCACTTTGTGAGCTACCTTACCATCAAAGTTTCCCTCTTTCATTAAGTTCTTCACTTTGTGAAGCTTTTCAATGACTATCTTCCCAAGTTTGTAGCTGGACTTGCAATTCCTACAATTGCGACCTTCATCATGTACTTTACGGACCTCCTGATTCCCATCATATTGATCAGTTTATTAACTTCTTTTTCACACTCTTCCACTCTTTTAAGCCACCCTTGTACTTGCTCCATTGGCTTCATTTGTTGTCCCTCAGCTACTTCTACTTCTTGTTTCACATCATTCCTCAACTCTAGCAATTTCTCCAACTGACTACTCAGCTCCTTAAGAATTTTTTTCCAGATTAGCATAGCTTGCATGCCAAGCCATGCAGTTGAAGCAGCAACTGCCCAGGTCGATTGAGATTGAGAACAAATTACCCATATCTTAGTAAATATTTTGATGGAGAGAAACGAAAATATAGTGATGAATGTTTCTAGATAAAATATAATTTAGTGTAAAATCTAATGGAAGAAGATAGGAAAGTTATTACAAAGTGAATGGTGCGCTCTATGAGTTAAGATACAAAAAAGGCTACTAAGGAAGAGTGAAAATGCTTAATTTAGAAAGTGTTAGGTGGTGGCTCTATGCATATAGACGAATTATCTTACAAAATTTATAAGGGAGGATTTGAAACTGTTCCAAAGTTGATGGTGGTGGCTTACAACCAAGCTGAAAGAAGAAAAATTCTTCAAGCACCACATCTTACAGAGTGTACGTCTTGCAAAATGGGATTCCATGCTTGACCTATGTTAGTGCGTTGTGTCCAAAAGGGTATCACTTTGTCATGACCATCCATTAATTTCATTGCCTGTGGTGCCCTACAAGGTTTTGCTCTGGTCATCGCTCATGACTCATGTCTAACCCTTTTTTTATAAACATGAAATTATTAATTTCATAAATGTAATTTCTTTTTTTAATAATTTGATAATTAATATGAAAAATTAGATTTAAACTCTGAATGTCACGAACATGCCAAAATGTGCCAATCGATAAAACTACAAGGCTCTTAACTTCATGGATGTAATTAGATTATTTGTATAATTGTATTTATATAAGCAATCGGTTCTATAATTTTATTTTATTTTAATTTAAGTAATTAAGAAAAAAGAGAAAAGTAAATAAAATTATTATAGGTGTAAATCCAAGCCTGTACCAAATCTAAAAGGAAGTAGTCTAACTTTAATTTCAAGATAGCTTAGGCACTTATGAACTCAACATCCAACTTCCTCCAAAGAAAGTTCAGCGGTTGTGCTTCTTATTATAAGGTCTGTTTTTGTAGCCCAAGCCCAAAAGGTTTGGATTATGAGCCCAATGAACCTAGAACAATGAATTTGTAGAGAATTGGTGAAATAGCTAGGCTAATTGTGAACTAAACAATAGTTAACTATGGTGTTAAAGAATGAACTGATATAAAAACACACTTCAAGATTTTTCAATTTGATGTCCGAGGAGGAATATTATTGAATGAAAGATGAATACAATTCTCTGAACTACCATCCCCTTCTCCTCCAGATGCTTTTTCTTTATATAGCATCCTTCCTCATCATCTTCATCGTCCACTTCTTCTTCATCTAAGTGTCCACTTGAGTATATGTCATGTCAGATCTCCTCTTTAGCTCTCTGTGAGTGGTAGTAGCTGGGATGACACTGTTCAGAGGTCTTCTCTACATTAATGCGGCCAGAAAAGCAGATGCAGTGCATTTAATGTGGTGGTGGTAGCTTTTCCTTTTAGATATTTCTCCATTCTTCTTATCTCTAGGCATGCCCAAAACTTATCCTTATCACTGAAGTCGTTAGGAAGATCATTTGAACCCTCCAGATATTTGCTTGACCAAGAATCTTTACATCTGAGGAGAATGATCTCTTCGGATCACTGGTGCTCTCTTCGGACTGATCCCCTTCACTTCCAGGTATCTCTCTTTCATGCAGACTCCTTCTCAACAGCTTTCACCTCTTCGGACACATAGTAACCTTCAAATATGGCCTTAGGCCCAATACATAAGTTTGGGTTTTCACCCCCAATAATAGCCCCTCAAAATTTTAATTTTTCCCTCGTATCTGAGGAGAAAAAATAGGATTTTGATTTGTTACGGGATAAAAGTCAAAAGTACAAAAATATTTGAATTCACACATGTAGGAGCATAGATTTAGGCGCTTCATAACTGCTGCTGCCATTTCAATATTTCCAAAGTGCTATTAATTACTCCAGGCGGCGTTTTGTCTTTGTTATCCAACGGTGGACTACTGATCTAACGGACGTGGTTCTTTCTCGAAATTTGGGCGGGATGACTCCTACCCCTTCGTTTGTCTCCATATAAAGCCCCATAAGAGGTTTTTTTTCTCTTTTACTTTGAAAATTCTCAAACCTACCAGCGAATCAAAGCACTCAAATCTACCGAGCTCTTCAATCATCAAATCCAGAATTTGCAAGAATCTCTACGAGCTTAAAGATCATTCTCCGATCTAGTTCGTGTAAGTTCTCATTTACTCAAATCTTTCATCTTCTCCTTGGATACCTTCCTCGACCTTCGAGTAGTCGTTCCCCAGTCACTACGTTTAGAGTCTCCTCTTTCTTGTTTATCTAAGATGGGTAGATTTTAGTATCTAGTGGACAGCCCCGCTCAGATAGAGGAGTTTAGGACCACATACCGCATACCTCAAGATGTGGGTTTGAGATATTGCCCTCCAGAAAAAATACTAACAGATCGAAAGTCGGGTGAAGTAATAATCTCCATCATCGCCTTCCTGGAAGGAGGAATAACTATCCCTATGGGCCCCATCACCACTAATTACCTTCGAAACCATAGGCTTAGTTTTGAACAATGTGCGCCTAACGTCTTTAGAATCTTAGGAGCAATTGACGATTTGAACCGTCATCTAGGATTGGGACTCACCTGGCTGGACGTGGTACATATGTACGAGTGTTACAGTCAGAAAGGAGCAAGATTTTATCTGAAATCCCGATCCGCCGCTATTACGCTCGTCTCCTGCCTTCCCAAATCTAACAAAGGGATGAAAAACGACTATCTGATCGTCTTGAGCGCATGGCATGACGGTCTTCACTGCCCAACCCGACCAGGAGAGCTAGGTGGGGGCATCCTAGATTTAGGTTTGCTAACAGTAAATTTAGGATTGACGTTTCTTAACAATTTTGTCCTCTCTGTCTTATTATTTTCAAGTCTCTGACTAAGTTTTGTTATGATGTTGATAGATAAAGACCACGTTTCCCCTCAGTTGAGTCTCATAAATACCGCCGCGCTCAACTATCTACTACGATCGAAAATTTTTGTGAGTGAAGACGGGCAACTCCGGTCGGTTCCACTTATTCTTGGTTACACACCCAAACCATCCGATTTTCAGCCGGTTGGCAATGCGATAAGACAAGGAGATTATCGCATCAACCGCATCGACATTGCTCGGAAAGACTTTTTGGCTCTGTTTGATCTTCCCCCTGTGCCACATCCAAATCCGCAGGGTGTACTGCTGCTCGTCCAGCCTATTCAATAGATTCCCTTCAAACCAGAAGCAGAAGGCGAGGGTGTTGCTTCTTCGACTTCTTCACTCGAAAAGCAAATTGATAAATTTACCTTCGGAGAGGCCTTAGAAGAGGTTCGAGTGATACACGTTTCAGACACCGAGGAGGAAATTGACAGGCAATCTAGTGTCCGCCCTCCTATCTTGATAACAGCTCTTCCAGAAGACTCTTCGGACGAAGAAGACGACATGGCGAGCTTGAAAGATTTTATGAAGGATAGGAACAAAAAAGCTAGGCCCAAAGAGACTGGCACGTCTCAGCCAGTTGTTAGTCTTCCTCCACCACCGCCCCAAATTCCTTCGGATCTCGGCTTAAAACCATTACCAGATATGAAGAAGAAGAGGCCCATTACGATTAACGAAGAGAGGGAGGTGGTGCCTCCAAAAGGGGCTAAACAACAGAAAGTAGACAAGGGCCAGCAAAGCAGAAGGGCTTCGTCGACTGAGAGTCAAGACGAAGCTCTTGCTGCTGAGGTGCGCCGAGGGCCGTGCACCTGGTCCCCTAAATTGGAGCTGGACGGTGCTCCCATCCCCTGGGATACCTCCCTCAGGAATTACCATGGGGGAAGGGCAGGTTTAGTTGCTGAAACCCTGGAGCAGCCACTTCTCCTTCCGAAGGATATGGAGTCCTACAGGCACTTCAACCAATATAAATTCTTCTTATCCCTCAAAAGGGATTTGGCTATGGTAAGTGAACTAATCCTTTTTTTTTTTTTTAATGTTGATTAATTAATTAATTTTTTTTACTTTATATTGAAATTTTTTTCTTTTACTATATAGATTACCCAGCAGGTTTACGTGACCAAATAGTGGAATAAAAGAACCTTTAATGAAGCCCAGGCTGAGGATCACACCTGGTCTGAGGTTGAAAAATCCCTAGGTAGTCTGAAGGAAGATTATTCTCGGCTGTCCAAGCAGCTGAGAGATATGACAAGCCAAAGGGACAATCTTGATGCTGGCTTGAAAACCACTGAAAAGCAGGCCGAAGACCAATGCAAGCAATTGCGCATGACCGAGATTAATCTAGAGACAGAGAGAGAGATGGTCAAAGGTCTTTGTACTGAGCTAAAGAAAGCCAAGGAAGCTACTCAGTTGGCTGAGAAAGGTGCTCAGCTGGCCAAAGAGGCAATGGAGGCTGAGAGACAGGCAGCATATACTCTTAGGGCGGAGGAGACCCAACTCAGACTCACTGAGGAGTTCGCAAAGATCTGTAGGGAATACTATGATGTGACCTAGGATAAAGCCCTTGAAGCTGCTGGGGTCCCTCCAGAGGTTGACTTAAGGTAGCCTAAGAGTGTTTTTTATCACCTAGACATTTGCGAACTCTCAGAAATTTCGGAGCAGCCCGTAGTCGACCAGACCCTTCCTGATCCTACTAAAGCACCCAAAGAGTCTGGTCAGATTGGAAACCAAGGTAAGCAGGCTGAGAATCAAACTACGGATGCTGCCACCCAGCCCAGCCATACCGCTAACCCTTTGGCTTCTCAGACGAAGACTTAGACATTTAAGAATTTCCATTTCGTACTTGTATTAGTTAGTTTTTTTTTTTTTTTTTTTTGTAAGGGATTGCAATGTACTTTCTTTTTAATTAATGAGATTATTCTTCTATTTTCTATCTTCGTCGTACATGTTATGAAATTTACTATTGTGAATAACTATAACTTGTAACTATAGTAATACAGGCAGACTTAACAATAATATCAAACCAGTGATGTAAACACCTTATTCAAATACTGGAAGAAGTAGGTCATACAAGAGTTATTAACGAACATAGAATGCAATGAATGATGTGAAGATATTACAAATTTTCTTGGATATCCACAAGGAGTATTGCTAAATATTGATTTTCGGATGATTTCAATATTTAAGACTACAAGACAAAGTTATTTAAGCATGATTTGTTAAATTTGAACTTTGATAATGACTACAAGACAGCGTTAACTAACCCATATCATTTGGTCCGAGGACTTCAGGTGTAAGTAGATTTAAGTTCAAACACTTAGTCGAAATATAAAGGAATATCAACTAACTTGTAAACGAGTGTCAACTAACCCAAATCATCTGATCCGAGAACTTCAGGCATGATTGGATTTAAGTTTAAACACTTAGGAGACTTGTAAACGAGTGTTAACTAACCCAAATCATCTGGTCTGAGGACTTCAGACATGATTGGATTTAAATTTAAACACTTAGGAGACTTGTAAACGAGTGTTAACTAACCCAAATCATCTGATCCGAGAACTTCAGGCATGATTAGATTTAAGTTTAAACACTTAGGAGACTTGTAAACGAGTGTTAACTAACCCAAATCATCTGGTCTGAGGACTTCAGGCATGATTGGATTTAAGTTTAAACACTTAGAAGAGGTCCAAAGATTTTACATAATAAATTGGCACAATAATTAAAGTAAAGATTTGATTAATAATAATACATTTTAAGGTTGTTTACATTCCAAGGGCGTGGTATTACATGACTATCCAAATCTTCCAAAAAAATATGCCCCAATTCCAGCTCCTGAAGTAATACGATATGGCCCCTCCCAATTGGGTCCTAACTCTTCCCAAGCTGGGTTCTTTGTAGTGCCCACAACTTTCCTGAGTACCAAATCGCCAGATTCTAGAGACCTTAGCTTTACGTTGGCATCATACCCCTGCTTGAGCTTTTGTTGATAATGTGCTAATCAGACCATTGCATTTTCTCTCCGTTCTTCAATCAGATCCAAACTCTTTTCTAGCTGCTCATTGTTGCTGGTCGGACTGAACGAACTAGTCTTCATAGTTAAGAACCCAGTCTCCAGAGGTATGATAGCCTCAGCTCCGTAGGTCATTGAAAAGGGGGGTTTCCCCAGTAGACCTACGAGGTGTAGTTCTGTATGCCCACAATACGTGTGGCAGTTCTTTCACCCATTTGTCCTTTGCATCGTCTAGTCTCTTTTTTAATCCATTAACTATGACCTTGTTAACTACTTCTGCTAGCCCGTTCCCCTGGAGATAGGCAGGGGTAGAGTATCTGTTTGTGATTCCCAGTTCACCACAATAACTCCTGAATGCTTTACTATCGAACTGTAAGCCATTGCCCGAAATGAGAGTATGAGGAGTCCCAAACCGAGTGACAATATTCTTCCACACAAATTTCTGTACATCTACGTCTCTGATGTTGGCCAGAAGTTCAATTTCGACCCATTTGGTAAAATAATCCGTGCCGACCAGAAGGTATTTCCTGTTTCCTGTGGCTTTAGCGAATGGACCCATGATATCTAAGCTCCATTGAGTGAAGGGCCACTGGTTGGATAGCGGATTAAGGATTCCCCTTGGCTGATGAATGTTTGGGGCAAACCGTTGACATTGGTCGCACTTCTTGACATATTCATGGGTTTCTTTTTGCATATTCAACCACCAGTAACCTTGGGTAATGGCTTGGTGAGCCAAGGATCTACCTCCAGTGTGGCTCCCACAGATTCCTTCATGTAGCTCTTCCAGTAGTAACTCAGCTGCTTCAGGATGCATGCATAATAAGTACGGTCCTAAATAGGAATGTTTGTATAATTTTCAGTCCTCAGATAGCCAGAATCTAGTCGCCTTCCTCCGAATTTTGCCTGCTTCACCCCTCTCTTCAGGCAAAATATCCTCCTCCAAGAATTTAATTATAGAATCCATCCAGCTGAGTTCAGCCTTGATTTGGTGAACTTGGGCTACCTTTCCTCTTGCCTCTATAGGGCCATGCAGGTCCTCAACGAGGATAACCCTCGGCAAATCCTGTGCCGAAGAGGTAGCGAGCGTGGCTAAAGAGTTAGCATGCGCATTACCATTTCTGGGGATATACAGCAAATTAAAAGATTTAAACTCTGACTGCAGACGCTTAACTTGGCTCAAGTATCCCTGCATTCTTTCATCCTTCGCCTCAAACTCACCTTGTACTTGACCAATGACTAATCTCAAGTTTGAGAACACCTCCACTGACTTTCCTCCCATTCTTCAAACCATGGCCATTCCCATTAGTAAAGCTTCATACTCCATCTCATTGTTTATTGCTGAGAAGTCCAGCCTTAGCGACTTTTCGATGATGAGTCTTTCAGGGGATATCAACACTAGCCCCACTCCAAAACCCTTCTGGTTCACTACACCATCCACGTACACTTCCCAATGCAAGGGACTTTGTTGGGAAATTATGTCAACCGATTTTTCATCCATGTCCGAGGTTGGTGCTATTTCTTCTAATCGGGGCTCCGTAAACTCAGCCACCAAATTTGCAAGGACCTAGCCCTTGACCGATGTGTGAGGCATGTACTTGATATCAAAAGCCCCCAAGATCGTGCCCCATTTAGCAATCCTCCCGGTGTAATCAACACTTTGGAGTATAGCCTTGAGCGAGAGCTGGGTGAGAACAATGACTGTATGAGTTTGGAAATAATGAAGGAGTTTTCGCGTACCCAGCACTATTGCCAGGATAGCCTTCTCCAGTGGTAAGTAACGAGCCTCGGCCTCATGCAACGACTTACTTACATAATAAACTGGCCTTTGCACACCACGATCTACCCGTATTAACACCAAGCTCACAGCACAAGGAGCCACAACAATGTAAGCAAACAAGACTTCGTCTGGTTCAGGACTGGACATGATGGGTGGCCGAGCGAGATAGTCTTTAAGTTGCTAAAAGGCCACAGTACATTCTTTAGTGCACTCAAATCCCTTCCACTTGTTGATCAACGAGAAGAAAGGTCTACACCTATCTGCTGATCGGGAGATAAATTGATTTAGGGCAACAGTTATTCTGGTCAACTTCTGAACTTCTTTGGGATTTTGAGGAGCCTGTAGATTGTGGATAGCCTTTATCTGATTGGGATTAACTTCAATTCCCCTGTGAGTCACCATGTACCCCAAGAACTTGCTTGACCTCACACCAAACGAGCATTTGGAGGCATTTAGACGTAGCTTGTGCATTCTTAGAACTTCAAAAATGTTTTCAAGATCCTTTATATGTTTAGAAACGATCTTGCTTTTCACCACCATGTCGTCTATATAAATTTCGATACTTTTGCCCAACTGCGGCTCAAACATCCTCGTCATCATCCTTTGATAAGTGGATCTTGCATTTTTCAAACCAAAGAGCATCACCTTGTAATGGTAGTTACCAATATAGATGACAAATGCAGTCTTCTCCTGATCGTCCAGGGCTAACGGTATTTGATGGTAACCTTAGAAGGCATTCAGGAAACTCATCCGAGGGTGGCCGACAGTGGCATCTACTAACTGATCAATTTTCGGCATAGGGAATGGATCTTTAGAACAGGCCTTATTTAAATCAGTGAAGTCTACACACACTCGCCATTTTCCATTCTTCTTCTTCACCACCACAGTGTTTGCTAGCCACTTAGGATAAAAAACCTCTTTAATAG
Source organism: Quercus suber (assembly GCF_002906115.3). Lineage (NCBI taxonomy): Eukaryota > Viridiplantae > Streptophyta > Magnoliopsida > Fagales > Fagaceae > Quercus > Quercus suber. Next base: position 1,566,613 of record NW_027069487.1, on the reverse strand, counting down.
CTCTAGGCTGTTTGAGTTTTGTTACCTCTTCTCTTACTGCATCAGCATGCTCCTTAGATGGGCGCTGAGGAGGCTGCTTCTTAGGGGTGATCAATAGGTTACCTTCAGATGGTGGCAAATGAATTCTAAATCCACTCCTGGGGCCTCATAGGCGTTCCAGGCAAAGATATCAAGGTTTCTTTTAAGGAATTCTACTAGCTCCTCCCTCTCTTGTAGAGGCATCTGAGATCCGACTTAAAAGAACCTTTCGGGATTGTCTCCAATTACAACTTTTATTAAATCTTCACATCTAACGCCCTCGTCTGGATTTTCGGTGGGCGATACCCGACCTTTTAACTGCTATAAACCCCTTTCGGCCTTAGCTGAGGACTTCGTTTCGGGCTTGTGCTAGATGGCAGCCATTAAGCACTGTCTAGCCGCGGATTGATCTCCCCGAATTTCACAAACTTGCCCTTCGGATGGATATTTAACTTTTTGATGCAAAGTAGAGGGAACAGCCCCTAGCGTATGGAGCCAAGGTCTAGCTATAATTGCTGTATAAGGGGAATACACATCTACAACAATGAAATCCACCTCTATTACCTCTGAGCCAGTCTGTACGGGTAATCGTATTTGACCCTTCGGGGTGACGATTCTTCCTTTAAAGCTAACTAGGGGAGAACTGTATGGTGTTAAGTCATCAAGTTTTAGGTTCAGACCCTTGTAGAGATCAGGGTACATTATCTCTACCGCGCTACCCTAGTCCACCATCACCCTCTTCACATCATATCTTCCAATTCTGAGAGTGATTACTAAAGCGTCATCATAGGGTTGGATGGTTCCAACCTTATCTTCGTCCGAAAAGCCTAAAATCGGTTAAGTATCCAGTTTAGCTCTCTTCGGATCTTGGCCAAAGTCCCCTACAGGTAACCAGGCTACCAACATAACCTTGGACGGCCAGGATCCTGTTCTCCCTAGTGTGGCGAAGATGACGTTGATAATTCCCAATGGAAGCTTTGAAGAGTCATCCCTTTGGGGTTCAGAGTTCATCTGACTTCCTCGACCACTGGAATGGTACAAGAGGTGTCTCAATTTACCTTCGCAAACTAGTTGGTCCAAATGATCCCACAGACTCCTGCAATCCTCTGTGATATGCCCATGATCTTGGTGGTATTGGCAATAGAGATTATGATTACGCCTCTCAGGGTTCCCCACCATCTTATTTGACCACTTAAAGAATGGTTCATTCTTAATCTTTTCCAAAACCTGATGTACTGGCTCTTTGAATACAGTGTTAACTGCTTGAAGGTTTATTGATCCTGACTGTCCAGCGAAATCTCTGGTGGTTTATTGTTATTATAACAGTCCGACTTGAAATCCCTCCTCTCTTGGGGGATAACCTTATCCTTTCCCTTCCCTTGCTGTTGATCTTCTTCAACTCTTTTATATTTTTCGATACAGTCCATGAGCTGACGCATGTTAGTAACTGGTTTGCTAGTTAAGGACTTCCTCAAACCATGGTCAGTAGGGAGGCCGAGCTTAAACGTGCTAGGGGGCATTCCATCTAAATTGCCCTCCATATCATTAAACATCTCCCAGTACCTATCTAAATATGTTTTTCAGGTCTCACCCTCTTGCATGCTCAAGGATAGCAGTGAAGACAAAGGCCTGGCCACCTTTTCGCAGATGACAAAACGGGAACCAAATGCTTGAGTGAGCTCTCTGAAGGAGTCGATGGAGTCTGCTTCGAAGCTGTCAAACCATCTCATTGCGACCGGTCCCAGACTTGAGAGGAAAACTTTGCACATCAGAGCTTCATCTCTGGAATGGACAGCCATCCTTTGATTAAAGTGACTCACATGCTTTACAGGGTTTGTTTTACCATTATAGATGGTGAAGGTCGGCTGATTAAAATTCCGAGGAAGTCTTACTTCTCAATCCTGCACATGAAGGGTAACCTAAAGATTTGATTCAAGGCCTTGCTCATAACATCGTTCCCTACGCCTCCACGTGATGGACTTCGAGGTTGCCTCTTACGATGATGCTCTTCTTCGTAGGAAAAGGATTCACTGATTGGTGTCCGAGATCTCTGCTTGTAAGTGACATCCTGTTCGTCATCGAAGTCCTCATCAGAATGCAAAGAAATCTGTTTCCTCTTTGCATGGCGCAACTCCCTCTTCAGCCTATCAATTTCTAGTTGCATATCTTGGTTCTTCTCTGCATGAGACACGTGACTTCCACTGCGCGGCTGGCTTCGATCAGTATGCGTAGTATGCACACTACCTTCACAATCTTGTCTCTGCTCCAAATTGAGAAAAGGGTCTACGTGTTGGAACGCCCTAGATCCTGCTGGTTGTTGCCCTGGTTCAGCCATTATCAACTGTTACTTCCATTTTCGCTCAAGCTCTCCCCACAGACGGCGCCAATTGTAAAATTTGTTTTTGTAGCCCTAGCCCAAAAAGTTTGGATTATGAGCCCAATAAACCTAGAACAATGAATTTGTAGAGAATGGGTGAAAGAGCTAGGTTGATTGTGAACTAAACAATAATTAACTATGGTGTTAAAGAAGGAACTGATATAAAAACACACTTCAAGGTTTTTCAATTTGATGTCCGAGGAGAAATATTATTGAATGAAAGATGAATACAATTCTCCGAACTACCATCCCCTTCTCCTCCAGAGGCTTTTTCTTTATATAGCATCCTTCCTCATCATCTTCATCGTCCACTTGTTCTTCATCTAAGTGTCCACTTGAGTATATGTCACGTCAGATCTCCTCTTTAGCTCTCTGTGAGTGGTAGTAGCTGGGATGACACTGTTTAGGGGTCTTCTCTACATTAATGCGGCCAGAAAAGCAGATGCAATGCATTTAATGTGGTGGTTGCAGCTTTTCCTTTTAAATATTTCTTCATTCTTCTTATCTCCAGGCATGCCCAAAACTTATCCTTATCACTGAAGTCGTTAGGAAGATCATTCGAACCCTCCAGATATTTGCTTAACCAAAAATCTTTACATCCGAGGAGAATGATCTCTTCGGACCACTAGTGCTTTCTTCGGACTGATTCCCTTCACTTCCAGGTATCTCTCTTTCATGCGGACTCCTTCTCAATATCTTTCACCTCTTTGGACACACAGTAACCTTCAAATAGGGTCTTAGGCCCAATACATAAGTTTGGGTTTCCACCCCCCACACTTATAGTTCTTAATATTTATGTGGCATAATTATAGCTTTATAGGTTGACAAGTCAAGCCAAACAAAAATCAGTCGTAGCGGGCATTTTGTGCTATACTTTAATTTAATTAAAAAAATAAAAAAAATGAAAAGTTCTCTCTCGAATTTGTAACAATTAATGACATGATTTTTTGAACATGGTGATGACAAAAGATTGAGGAGATTAAAATGGCTAGGATTATAAATTGTTAATAAACATTTTTCTACAAAATTGTTGAAGCATGAATTTTGTACGGTCAATCCAATCCAAATACCTGTAAAATGGAGAGAAAGGATTAGCCCAAGAATAAAAAACGATATATTTTGTGGTGTTCTTCTCACCCTAATATCATTCTCTCATCTTCTCAAATTAAATAGAGACCCTAGTTGATTTGGGTATAAATTTTCATTTTGGATTACGTGAGATATTCCATAAATAATAGTTTGGAACTCAGAGATCTTAACGCAAAGTCTTGAAAATGAGATAAGTCTTGGGGTCCATTTAGATAGCACTTATTGTTACTGAAAGTTGATAAAAACTGATTGTTGCTGAAAACACTGTAGCAAAATAATTTTTAAATGTGTGAATAGTGCTGTGGGACCCACTTTTAATATTAAATATTACGTGAACAGTGCGTAAACAGTACACGCACAGTAAATTTTGTCCCCAAAGTCAGAAAAGCCGGCCAAAAAAAAAAAAAAAAAAATTTCTCTTTTCGCTGTCGAATCTTCTATCTTTTTTTTTTTTTTTTTTTCGCCAACCTATTGTAAAACGACCACTTAGAACAATCGCCTGATGCGCCGGCCAGCACCCTAATCCTCCCCACAGACGACGCCAATTGTAGGGACTCAGTTTGGATTTGACCCTGAGTATGAATGGGTTTTCAGCCCAACAAGCCCAAACAATAAATTTATAGAGAGTGGGTTAAAGGTTTAGGCGCTGGCCGTCGTTCATCAAGTATGAACTCTTTTTTATAAAAAAGATACTTAGAGTTTCTTTACAACTGGGGGGATGCTCCTCGGCCCATGGCCGAGGAGACCCTTTTTTTTCCCTTCTTTTTTCCCCCCCACCATTTTACCTTACTTGCTTTTCTTATATAGTCTTCATCTTCCTATCTCCTTATTCCATCTGTTGATCATCCATTTGCCTCTCTTCTGGCCGTCCGTCTCATCAGAAGCCTTATCAGTACTCAAGTGGTTCACTCTGATCAACGTTGCCCTGCTAAGGGATTATATCCCCATTAATGCGGCCAGGGGGTTAGGTGAATGCATTAAATGCGAGGGTGATAGATTACTTTGGGCCTGGTCTTTCCCAGAAATCATCCTTGTCAGGCCGAGGACGAGGAGGTCCTCGGCGTGGATCCGGAAAAGAGGCTTTCCCCAATTTAACCTTGAATGGTCAGTATTCCTCGGTGTGGGCATTGAGCCTGCTACACGATGGGCCGAGGCTATCAGGCCCGCGGGCCCCACAAGGTTCATGTGAAAGTGACAAATAACTGATTATAATCTGTCATACAAATTAATTGTAACAAAAATTATAACTTTTTATATGGTATTATAATTACTTAAAAATATATGTATACGATGATGAATCAAATTGGACAAAGATGAGCTAAACTTTTTCCCCTTTTTATTTTATGTATATATATATATATATATTATGAGAACTGTTAGCCTATTGGCTATTTGGGCCTAGGAATAAAAAAATAAATGAAGCAACCGAGCAGCTACATCATATTTCAGCCCAAACAATAGCGCACCACCGCATTCAAAATCTAAAAACTCAACCTACGACGTCGTATAGGGATTGTTTCCTAAAATTCCAAATACGTGGCGGTATATGATTTGGCAACTGTAAACACTACCGACAACCTAACTGTATAGAATCCATCTCCAACTCCGATATTAACTTGGATTCGAAGGTCGAACACTTTAAAACTTTTTAACATTAACGAAAACAAAAAAACATAATAGCAAAAACGGTCAAAGATTCATTCAAAAAACCGTTGGAATTGTAGCAACTTTCACTTGTCACTGTAAGTTTTACACTAACTCTCTCTTTTTTGTAATTTAATTTCTTTTTAATTATCTTTTTTTTTTTAAAATGGGAATTAATATAGCTCTGGTTTTGTTGAGTTTGAAATTTGAATCTTTTATTCTATAATTACAACCCAAGGTCTTTAATTTCCAAGATTCACTTGCTTAGTACACATCTTTTGTTCAATCTTTTAGATGATTAATAATCAAGGTTAATTTTTTTTCCTAGAGTAAAATTATATAATTTAAGCCAAATAAGATCATGTTGATTTTTTTTTTTTTTTTTATATTTATGAATGCAGTAGCAAAATCATCATGTCTGGATTGGAGGAACTAAGAAAAAAGCTTGCACCATTGTTTGATGCTGAAAAGGGCTTCTCAGCCGGGTCAACTTTGGACCCGTGTGATTCTTACACTGTAAGTTTTTGCATTAGAAGAGACAATTTGAGATAATTGTTAAAATCAAATTTTAAAAGAAAACAAAAGGGTCTTCTTTCTTTTTCTTGTTTTAATTTGATTGTTAAGTTACACCAGATAATGGGTTTTGAACCCAAGAACACAGGAAGTTCCATTTGAGCCAGAAATTTTTTTTTTTTAATGAATTTGTGGTTTTTGTGAAGCTATCGAATGGTGGGACTGTTAATTTGTTGAGTAGATCGTATGGAGTGTACAATATTAATGAGCTTGGGTTGCAAAAGTGCACATCTTCGCCGGTGGATGAGACGGATGGTAGTGAAAAGACATACAAATGTGCTTCACATGAGATGAGGATATTTGGTGCAATCGGTAGTGGAGCAAGCAGTGTAGTTCAGAGAGCTATACATATTCCTAATCATAGAATTTTGGCCTTGAAGAAGATCAATATCTTTGAGAAGGTATTGTTTTTTTTTTTCTTTTGGGGATGAATTAAGAAAGTATTGCTTGCTAACTATGTTTTGTTGCTTTGTACTGATATAATGATGTGAGAGTTTGTTTGTCATGAATTAAGATAAAGAAATTGGTCAGTTGATTTACCTATTGAATCACAATCTGGAGCAGTCTAAAGGTGTGTTTGTTAAACAATTTTGCCGTTTGATGTATTGGTTTCTTCATTGCAGAAGGAAATTATAGTGAATTGATCAGATTTGGCTCATTAGTCTGCTATTTGAATATTTCCATGAAGAAAGAGAGCATATTTTTCTTCTTCTTTTATCTTTTTCTTTTGGAACTATAAGGGGTATTCTTAATTAGGTCTACTCTCTTCTGAAGTATCTAAAGTTGCTTTGCACTAGTCGCATCTTTGAGTTCTCATAATCTACATGTCCTGTCTTGAATAAGAAGGCACACCAACTTTAGGTTGATTATCATTAAACTTGTCTACTTGCCTCGACTTTAGTGTATAGATATTATTCCTCTTCTAATGATCTTAAATTGAGATAATTATTCCTCTTCTAATGATCTTAAATTGAGACAATCTGTTCTAAAATAACAAACTTCAAAAATCATGATCCAGATACCCATGACTAAGATGGTGCATAACACAAGCAATGTAGGGTTAAAAGAAAAGTTCAGTGTAAAATAGTATGGGATAAATTGTACTATTCTCTTATCTCTCATCACCTGGTCTTACATAAGTAATCCCTTGTGCTTACTAGGAGAAAAGGCAACAGCTTCTTACTGAGATACGGACATTGTGTGAAGCGCCTTGTTATCAGGGTCTCGTAGAATTCCATGGGGCATTTTATGTTCCAGATTCTGGGCAAATAAGCATAGCTTTGGAGTACATGGATGGAGGGTCATTGGCAGATATCTTAAGATTGCAGAAAAGAATACCTGAACCTGTCCTCTCGTCTATGTTTCAAAAGCTCCTTCATGTAAGAATATCTTTAATTCCAGCTAGATTTTTCTCATTATAAGCTTCCCATCTAATCAGAACATAAGCATTCTTGTTATTAACATTTTCTTTTTCCTCTTTCCTCCTGGAAGGGGTTAAGCTACTTGCATGGAGTTAGACATTTAGTGCACAGAGACATAAAACCAGCAAATTTGCTTGTGAATCTGAAGGGGGAGCCAAAAATAACAGATTTTGGTATTAGTGCTGGCTTAGAGAATTCAATGGCAATGGTTAGTGATACTTTCTACATCAATTCAAGAAATATAAGCGCTGGTTTTATTGTTCTGTGCTTCTTGCTTGTTAATACATGTCAATTTGATATGTGTTATCTTCTTGCTAGTTACTTTTTTTTACATGATTTTCAAATTGTAGATTTGTTACTTATCTCTCAATGTAATATGTCAGTGTGCTACTTTTGTTGGAACTGTTACGTACATGTCACCTGAGAGAATTCGAAATGAGAGCTATTCTTACCCGGCTGATATTTGGAGCCTTGGTCTTGCTCTCTTTGAATGTGGTACAGGAGAATTCCCATATTCAGCTAATGAAGGACCTGTCAATCTTATGTTACAGGTGAGGATAATCATGATCAAAAGATAAATGAAAGTGCTTAGAAATTGTTTCTGAATAGACTGTTTTTTGTAAAATTTCCATGCTCATTTGTTTAAAAGGGTTCAATATGGTTATAGTTTTAAATCCTTAGCAGGTGTGAAAATTAGAAAAAGGAAAAATAAATTTGTGTCTGCTTCACAAGAGTTTTATCCAATATAACAAACATACTATTTCAGCAGTTGTAATACTTTCAGTGATCAAAGAATGAAGACATTGTATGTATCATAAAAGGGGAGCACAATGTCTTCACTTTTTTTTTTTTTTTTTTAATGAAGACATTGTGCTTCCATCTATATTACAGACACATTGCATTCTTATGCATTTTATTGCCTATGTGTCATTTCTTTGTTTAGCAACTGAAATTTCTTGGTCTGGCAGATCTTGGATGACCCATCTCCATCACCATCAAAACTCAATTTTTCAACAGAGTTCTGCTCATTTATCGATGCTTGCTTGCAGAAGGATGCAGATGCAAGGCCAACAGCAGAGCAGGTGAGTAAATTGCAGAAATTTGTGACATGGTACATGCCAATGCTAGTGAATCATAAATCAGTGGTTTTAATTGTTACTATTTTGTAATTTCAAAAGAAAGAAAAAATCTAAGTTTTGGTAAATTTTAGTTTAATTATTAACTTTATAAAAAAAATTAACCTCTGTTGATTATTATCAAGAGATGGTTTTGATTCTCCGTTCACTTAGAACATGTATCTGCCATTGTAGATATAAAGTTCTTAGTTCTTATTTTTGACTTGGACTTCTCCTTGCTTAATTAGAATGCCACTTCTTATCCTTGCCTAATGTTTTTGAAGACATGATTCTGAAAATCATTGTGCCACTTTTCATTCTTTTTTAATGTTTTTTTAACATCTTGAGGTACTTGTTAAGTAAAGACATGCTCAATTCAACACTGATTTATGAGTACTCTCCAACTGCAGTTACTTTCACACCCCTTTATTACGAAGTATGAGCACTCCAGAGTAGATTTAGCAGCATTTGTCCAAAGCGTTTTTGATCCAACACAAAGAATGAAGGACTTGGCAGATGTGAGTACAGAAAACTTTTAATCTCTATACTTTCCATCTAAATGTTCTAACAATAATTTATCCACATGAGAAAATTAGTAAATGATGGATTTGAGTGTGGTATGTGTAACGGTGGGCTATTATTCTGGAGAACTTTCAGAGGCTAGAACTTCTGTATGCAGCTGCTTTGAGTGCAAAGCTGAAGAGAGCATCATCTTCCGACCTTAATCTTGCACCCAAAACATTAATTAAGTTTTTGTTTTCACTTTGTATCTTAAAACCTGCAGCTACTGGAGAAAATGTAGGTGATACATGATAGCTGACAATTTGATTACAGTTTCCTTCTACCACATTTTCAAATTATTCTTCATCATTTGCAATGACAGAAATATCAAGTGTTCCATTATTATCTAATCGACCTAAATTCTATTTGTGTAGATAACTAAAGGTTTGAATCTATAGAATGTTTTCTTCTGGTTGCAGACCTTGATAAGAAGAAATGGCATGTTCAAAATCTTATTATGTTGAATGGCCTGAATTTTGGTTTACATTATAAAAGAAACGGCTCTAATTGAACATGGACCTATTGTATTTGAAGCACTTAGATGGAAGCTTGAATAATAAACAGAGCTAATCACTCATGCTTATGCTCCGTGGATATTGACTCCATTTCATGTTTTCTGATCAGATGCTGACGATACATTATTACTTACTCTTTGATGGACCTGATGAACACTTGCAGCACATAAAGACCTTATACAAAGAAGGTTCAACTTTCAGGTGCTGAACTATGCAAGAATTTTTTTTTTTTTTTTTTTTCCTTTTCTTTTGTTTAAGCAAAAGTTGCTGGTTCTGAAAAGGGAAGGTTTAAATAGTTCAAACATTGTCAGTCCATACAAACTTTTTTCTCAAAGAGGTCTAGGGTGAGGTGCTCCAACTCAGCAAATGTGGTATTGTTGAAAGTCAGTTTTAAACTTAAAATGAGAAACTGGCTGTGTAGTATGTTTTGGCTTTTTCTTGTCCACTAATATGAGCTTTATTCTTCTAGTTTCTCTGGTAAACACTCTGTTGGTCCAAATGATATCTTTACAGCTCTGTCAAGCATCCGGAGTACATTAGCAGGTGACTGGCCTCCTGAAAAACTTGTGCATGTTGTGGAAAAACTTCAGTGTCGTGCTCATGGTCAAGATGGAGTTGCCATTAGGGTATCAGGATCCTTCATTGTTGGGAATCAATTCCTTATTTGTGGAGATGGTGTGCAAGTGGAGGGTTTACCAAATTTCAAAGATCTCTCCATTGATTTATCTAGTAAGAGAATGGGAACGTTCCATGAACAGTTCATAATGGAACCAAGCAGTCACATTGGGCGTTACTTCATTGCTAAACAGGAGCTGTATATTACCCAGTAGAGAATAAACTAACATCGAGGATCCTGTCCTCCCAGGTTAGTGGATTCATCAGTTGTGCACAAATTTATATGACTTTCTGAATGTGCTTCTACAATTTTGTAGCCATTGCAGATTTTAAATTTATTTTGAGCGTGAATGTATTCCTCTTTTGTGAAAATTCTCCTTGTTAAGTACTATACAATTATTACAAACAGTTTCAGCATGTTGTCAGCTCCCTCTTTATATTGCTAGCTACCAGTGAGAAATGCCTTCTCCATGACCCCACCATGAAACTTATGTGTGTGTACAGTATATAGTTATGGCAAAACTTATTTAGCTATACTTATTTTTTATTACTGCTTGCTGCTATCACCATGGCCCCTCAAATGGTGTTAGTCTATAAGATGCATCCAAGTAAAACTTTCTAGTCACTAGGGTTGTTCTAAAGCAGATGATTAGGGGTTCAATTCTAGCTAAGTCCCTTTGCAAACTCAAATGCTTTATATTTGCCTTGCATTCTCTTTGTATGCATTTTTGTAGTCCTTTCTCTAAACTTACTTGGAATTTATATTTGTGGACAGATATTACAACCGTGACACTTACAAGATGAAGCTAACACAAACACTTCTCCAGCGGGTATAGTCCCACTTCATAGGCACAAATTATTGTTACGTCATATTAATTCATGTAGTGAAAATGTATTATATGGTTATAAAACTTATGTGTATTTGGGTTGGCATAGTGTCAAAGTGAAACCATGTATACTGCCAAAACATTTGTTAGTGTCAATCCGACCTGTTTTGCTCCTTGTAAGTTTGTTTACTTGTGTTCCTTGCAAATATGTATCTTAACAAATCTTCAATGCATCAGTAACACTGTAATGTAATATATCCAAAGTTCTTTAGTTCTCTTTTCATCTAAGCTAATTTTTAATGTTTAATGTGTCATTAACATTATTTATTTGTAATGATATGTTTCCAAAGCTTTTGTAGCAATTTAATCTTTATTACAATAGTTTCTTAATGCAAGCTCTTTAGCTTCACGTTTTCTTGATTAAGCTAAAGGGTATGAATAAATTAGTCTAGCTTATAACCAAGCTCACTTACAGCTAGGATTTTGATTGGATTGGATGTTGTCACAGTAACATATTTAGCCGGCAAAAACACAAATGCTTCACTTTCCATGCATTTTTTAGATTAGAGAGTATGTATACTCTCCATAGCTGATAAGATCTCTATATACGTAGCAGTAGTCAATCCCATATCCTTCAAATCATACTTTGAAGGGGAAAATGCAGAATGGACTCAGGACTTTAGATTAAAATCAAACCCTTCATTTTTTTTCAATTTGAAATAGTAAGTTCCTAAACTTTGAGAAATATCTATTGCAAATATTGGATGGAAAATACTTTATTTTAATAAAAACATTCATTAAAAAGTAAAATTTATTGATCCTATCTTCTTCCTGTTTTCCCTTAATAAGCTAAACTAATTTGATTCCTCTGTCACCTCACTTCACTGAGTTCAAATAAATGTCCAACATAGGGCTGTATATGAACCAAGCTGATCATGAGCAACTCAAACTCGGCTCGATAAAAAGCTCGTTCATGTGTATTTGTTTATAAATAAGCCAAGCTTGAGCCTTAGTTTTAGGCTCGTTTAATAAACAAGCCGAGCCCTAGCAAAAAAAAAAAAAATTATTCATGAACAAGCTTGTGAGCTAGTAGGCTTGAAACAAAACAATTCAAGTATAGACTCATTTATAAGTTTATATGTGTTAGCTCAATATACTTATTACACATATCTTAATAATGACATGACCAACATGAAACCACTACCCATTACCTTAATTTTTTTCACTCTCTAAACTGACCAAGAATCATTTTAAATTATATTTACATTTAAAAATATATTAATTAATTAAGTGGGTCACATATGATCTTTCCCTATCAATCATCTAACGTAAAGTTATGAAACATGTTAGTATTTTCTCATTCATAATAGTTACGACCAAGTATTTTTCTAATTCTTCACCATCTAATATGAATGTAAAAATTATATTTTGAACAATTACTAAAATTGTAGACAAGGAATGATAAATTTATTAAATTTAATTATGTAAATTTTTAATTTGAATAACGGTTAATCATAAGTAGAACTAGATGCATGATAAAATAAGTATATTATTTTCTTTTTTTCTTTTTTCTTAATTTTAGAGATTAAGTATGTGATAATTTAATTTTTTAATATCTCAAGCCAAAAGCTTGACCTAAGCTTGAGTTTGAGCTTGAGCTTGATATTAAACTTGAACTTAGCTTAACTAATTAATCAAGTCAAGCCAAGTCAAGCTCAAATTTTTAGCTTTCTAACAAGCTCAAACTCAAACACTATTTTAAGACTTGTCACGAGCTCAAACCATGCTTGAGCTTTTGACTTTTCCTAACAAGCCAAATTTGAACATACACTACTCCCACAAGTCATTGAAGGGGATACAACTTGCATTAAAGGAAAGCCAAAATTGTAATCAACAATCTCAAACTAGACTTCACAAATTGATGTCCAATTAACTTCTTGTTTTGAGTTTAATTTTGATAGGCTTATGTTAGTTACTAAGTTTTTGGTTACAATAGAAATGCGTTTGAATTTTTCTCAAGAAAGTGATGGAAAATTATGAGGTAAGGGGTTTCTTGGTGGTGGTTTAGTTTGGTGGTTGGCCAAATTTGTGTGATGTTTAGCTGCCGAACTAGGTAGTTTTGGTGGAATTGTGGGCGACAGGGAGGGAAGGGTAAAGAAAAATATATCTTTTTTTAATAAACTTCACTATTAAATGAATATTTTATTTAAAGAATCACACATAAAACACATGATGCGTTTTTCACCCAATTCTATTAACAAAACAATAATAATAATAATAATAAAATGATAAAGATATTTCTTAAAATTCAAGAACTAATTGTTTCAATTTAGAACAATAAAATGATTTGATTTTGACTCAAAATTCAAATTTTTACATTACTCCTTTAGTTAATTACCACATTGAGTTACTTTGGATTGAGACAAATGGTTACAAGCCCATTGAATAAACGGTGACATACCCTCAACCTCTCATTATAGCTTTGGAACATTTACACTAACATATAAGGATCTGGACTGGACCATCTGGTAGGCAACAAAAAAAAAAAAAAAAGATCTGGTGAATGTCATCTCTGCAAAGATATGTTAAACCAGAACAAGTTAAAGCCATGCCTTATACACCATCCATAGCTTATTCAAGCAGATAAAAACCTATGGAGAAAATCCTAAATTTTTCTTTCAGGTTCCTAAAGTTTAAATTCTCAACAAAAAGAAGGGAAGGGGGTCACAAAGTTAGATTCTGAGTGGCAAAATGAAACCTTGAAGCTGGATGCTGCCGGCAGTTCATTCACAATTTCAGAATTTCAAACTGGCAACCAGTCTTATGGCTTCCCAATTTTAGGGGATCTTCTTGAGGCTTGTTCACCTGGTTTGAATGAGTTTGCCATTAACTTAATTCCAATCAAAATCAAACAAAGAGCCCTTCATATGTAAGAAAACTAACCTGCCAAAGATAGGCACATCCATCACTAGAACCACTGATTATGTGAGCCGCATCAGGGCTGATTGCTGACTGCAATTGCAAAAATCATATGGAAGATATGTAAATTGTAGGCCATCAATTTCAAATGAACAGGGTTCTTGGGCTTAAAAAAAGCAGTTCTCACCTTTACAAAAAAAGATTCTATCCTGCATCCAGAGAATGATCTCAAAGGCCCCTTTTCAAGCTGAAGTACATTGTACAAGTATATTCTGAAAGAAACACGAATATAAAATGTAAGACGTTCAGTATTCCCCAGTAAGGCTCTTATCTTTATTTAGATCCTCCTGTTTACAGCAAGGGTAAATTTTTTGATCGGAATTGCTGTCTTTTATCTCATGGTTACACATTGAACATTCTGCTTATGCTTACAACTTTATGCATATGTTCTGTGNTCAGAATTTCAAACTGGCAACCAGTCTGTGCAGGCATCACTTTTCAACTCACTATTTTACAGCCTAAAAAAAAAATTACATGCTAAATTCATTCCTATGAATAAGCAACAAAGATTTTAAACAACTGCTCCAAAAATGCTCTATATTTTTACAAGCACACGTTTCCAGTTTGGCAAATATTTGTCCAATGCCAAATTGACATGAACTCCGAGGTAAATATCGATGCGATGTAATAGTCTAACAACCCTCCTGTATCCTGCTTACAATATTTCCAATACAGCCCTGCAAAAATAAAAGCGAACCTGATGAAATTTCCCCTCCAAGTTTACAATACCATATATGTATATATATGTGTGTGTGTTAAAAAGGATGAAAACCAGACTTACTCTACAATCTGGAAAATATTGATGCGCCTGCTTCTCTATTCTCAAGCCCTTGATCCAGCAGTAAAATGTGGGCTTCAGTATCATATTGTATATAAAAATTAAACCAGAGGTATAAACCAATAAATTATGAAGCTGCTAAAAAGTAGTCTCGGATTGTTCTTTTTATGGAGGAAGGAGGGTTCAAAACAGAAGATGGGCTCTTCAATGTAGCTTCTGGGGTTTTCTCAAAGGCTTCATTTAAATCAGAACCTGAGAATAACTTCTTCTTCTGGCTCTCAGGAGTACTGATTGTGGGCATCGTGATTCTGTTGGATGAGCTACTTTGGTCTAATACTTCATTGGAAGGAAATAAACTGTCAGGATCCTTTGTAAGACAACTTGGTTCATTATTCATAAGCTTGTTACATTCTGCACTAGGGATTGCCATTACTCTCCTTCGAATGGAAGATGGGGATCTTGTGCTCGAGCAATAACTGCTCTGTGTGTTCCAAATTCGAACCTAACAAATAAACATGTGCACAGTGAGGCATAGGGAGTGCAGGTAAAATGCTGGAGACACATTCCAGCAAGCATGATAAGGAAATAATTATCACTAAATAGTAAATACTAGAAAAAAAAAAATTGCAAAAGATTAATAATTGCATCATTCTCTTGTATTTAATTTAAACATTCATCTTGCTCACCGTGAAATCATCTGAAGAAGTTGCCATCTTCCCGACCTCAAAGGACAAAAGAGTAGCTAAATCAGTTAATGACAAAAATAGAGGCTAGTCAAAACAGAAGGAATACCTATTGTCCATGCATGAAGCTGAAAGAAACACTCCATTTAAATCTTGGGACAAGCTAGATATACCATGTAATCTTCTTTCCTGAAATGAGAACAAAGAATCAGAAAACATCAAGATAACAGTACGTCAAATTATCCAATATCTGTAACAAAATTTCAATTTATGGAATAATTGGAGCCAGTTGGCCTGTGCACCGACACATCCACCCCCTTGGGTGGGGTATGTTCAGGGTTCAAATTCCCCAAAATGCTTTACCCAGCTGGAAAAAAAAATATGGAATAATTGCAGAAGAAATGTTACTTATTCTGCTACATCTAGATTTCCAACTATTTTAACAATTCCTTGACCAAAATTTAATTGTTTAAATCACAAACCCTTGAATCAGTCCTAAGTTACTAAGGTGGAGAGCAGGGCTGAATAGATATGACAATTGATTTGTTGCTTGCTCCATGGAAATAGGCATTACAGGATAAATTTGCAGTACATTTAAAACTAACCTTTGCAGTTGACTGGGGGTGAGGACTTGTCTGTGTGACCACACTTTTCAGATTTCTGGTATCCCAGAACTTCAAAATGCTGAAATGAACCAACCGCAGAAAGAAACCAACAAAAAAAAAAATTCTCAGAGCATTAGTATGATATAGATATAATTTCTGATCAGGGAATTGAAATTTTAATTTCATGTATGCATGCAAGTGCTACGTGCATACCTGTCCACTGCTCCCGCAGAAGCAATGGAAACCTCGTCTTTGAGATAAATGACCGATGTAATGCTCATAGAAGCTGCCTGAAGGAGTTAAAGAATCAATAAAGAGTATGGACAAAGTGAGTGAAGTGACCAAGGAGAAAAAAAAAATCAGCAATAAACCTTGCTCCGCCTGATGCGTTTTGCTTGAGGGGAAAGATGTGCTCTTTTTACCATGGCAGTTGAACTGTGAAATAATTGGAAAATAAGAAAAAATAAATAAGAGGCAAAATAGCATTGTGCTGAATGAAGAGTAAGTTAAAAATATAAAAACTGCTAATGTTTGGATTGCAAACGTAAACTACTTGATTGGATCAAAGGAAGTGTGGCGTCACAACTTACCCTATACAAAGCCCCCTATTCCAACTTTTGGAACTAAAATTGCATCTCAGGTCCCAAAGAGCAAAGGACCCATCCCTTGAACCAGAGACAATAATATCTATAAAAAAAAGTTATTAAAGTTAGAAGGGTTCATCATTTCAAAATATGTAGCGGCCAGTTGAAGTGAATATAAAATATTAATATACAAATGAACTTAGAAGCCTACCTGGATTACTTGGATGAGAACACATAGACTTCACACTTCCGGTGTGCCCCGTCAACACTCCAATACATTTCCTTTCCTGGACATCCCATACCTTCATCTACAGAAATTTCAAAGAACATAATTGGCTAAGAAAATGAAAATAGTTATACTACAAGTGAAAACTTAAATTGGTTTGAAATTAAGTATACCACTATTTTCCCCAGGGAACCCAGCTCCATATTCTATTTTTTGTCATTTACAATATTTAAGCTTCAATTTTTTTATATTGATAAGTGTTATGTATCACATTTTCTCATGATGAGTTACACTGAACCATATCACAAAGTGATTCTGAAAAGTTTTTGGTTTTAGATTTTCAAACCTAACTTCCAACTAAAATCTTGACATCCAGCCTATAGTTTAAAGCATAGAACATGAACAGCGGATCACAAAATGAGTAACCATTAAATAACCATCGCAAAGTGAATTTCGGTTAACTATTTCAATTCAAGTATGTTTTGTCGGTTCAATAGCCTAAGGTTCTGTGAGCCCATAACTAGCATGACAATAAAATTTTGAGTAAAAAAAATGACCACAGACAAAGTCAAGCAAAACATGCTCGAAGGCATGAATTGCAAATAAGCAAGCCTGTGCTAAAGTTCAAACAAATTCAAATGTCTATTCAACAATTTGAACATGCTAATGAAAGCAACAAATCTAAATAAATTCAATACTTACAGTTTGATCACCAGAAGCCGTCAGAATTTGAGTGTCTTCCTGCGAAATCAGTCAAATTATAAAGAAATTAGCATTGCAAAACAACAAACAAATAATTTTTTATTAAATCAATCGTGCTAAATTGTAAAATCAAAACATGCCATTCTAGTTTACTCCAAACTCATTTTTGCTTAACCTTCATTGGCATTTACTAAACAACCCAGAATTCCCATTTCCCATTTCTTGCACATAATTGAAAATGTGTGGATATTTAACAATCTGGATATGTTTAAAAGAATGAATAGTGATAATAACCAATGCTCAATTTTAGCATATCAAGAAGAATGAAATGTTCAAACAAAAATCTGCTCTAAAAGGGCTTAATTGTAAGTTAACAAAGATAATTGTTCCTTAAGCAAGATAGACAAGATCACAAAGTAGTTTTGGAAGTACCTTAATCCAACATAAATCGAACACCGCATTATGATGCGCAACCCAATCACAAACCCTAGCTTTGTCTGGAAAACAGTTATGCAAGAAAAGAAAAATAAAATCAACATTTTCTATAAATTAACAATAAAAACAAATAATTAAAATTTAATTCCAACTACAATTTTGGTCCATGTACATTTGTCAAGTGTTAAACTTTCATCCCTAAAGTTTTAATTGTGTCAACAATGAAAAAACTTAAAATGAAAACCAGACCTGTATTTTCTTGATGG
Organism: Quercus suber; assembly: GCF_002906115.3. Taxonomy (NCBI): domain Eukaryota; kingdom Viridiplantae; phylum Streptophyta; class Magnoliopsida; order Fagales; family Fagaceae; genus Quercus; species Quercus suber. Next base: position 1,548,600 of record NW_027069487.1, on the reverse strand, counting down.
GATGAAGAAGATGATAACTTGCGGTGAGTATCGAACAAGCTCACGTACCCGTCCTCATCGGAAACCGCAAGGATATGCGAGTTCTTATTGGTCTGCCAAAACAAAAAAGAGAGTTTTTGCATATAATTAGTCTGGATCTACATATTGAAAAATACGATTAAGCTACTTAACCAAAATTTTGTGTACCTTGCAGAATGAGATAGCCAATGGCGGTGTCTCCTCGCCGCGGTGCTCCACCGCCACAGCTCCGATCTCATTGATGCCCGATGCGACGTCGCTTATGTGAGCTCGTTTTCGAACTGAACCAAACCAAAATAAAAAATAAAAAATTATGGATATGCAAAATGTGAGATGATTATTACATGCATGTAGAGAGAGAGAGAGAGTGAGAGGGGACCTCTGAAACCGTTGAGCTCTCTGGATCTGAGGTTGTGAAAGAAGGAGTGTGAGTTTGAGGTCTGCATTTGCAATACTCTTTATTGTTGTTGTTGTAGCTGCGTGAGTCTGTGCAGAGAGAGTGAGAGAGAGAGAGAGAGAGAGAGAGGGGCGGGGGGGGAGGTGAAGGGGGAAGCATTAAGTGAGATGGTTTTTAGTTTTTATTTTCTGGGGCGGAGTATTGGCGGGAGGAACGTCAGAGCGGGAACTTATAAATTTCAAGCTTTCATTGCGCGGGTTTCTCTTCTTTTCTTCCTCTTGTTCTTTTTTTTGTTTAATTGCAAAAAACACCCTTTTAAGGGTTTATAATATATTCTCATTTTTTTATTATTGACCCTTGAGTTATCGTAAATGATATATTTGACCATTCCATCAATTATGCGTAATTCTATATTATAAATAATTCAATTTTGATAAATTTTATTATAGAAATCACTTTATATATATATATATATGTGTGTGTGTGTTTTTTTTTCTTCCCATTAAAGTCCGTTTGATTGGAGACTAGATAGAAAATAGAGAGGTGTTGATGCCTATTTTAGCAAAAGGGCCCAATGACAAAAAAAAACCCAACAATATGAAAAACAGGTGAAGAAAGAAAAAGTAGTAAAATAAAAACTATTGAAGTCCGAATGGCAAGAATAATGGTCAACGAGCCCACAAAATAACAAAGTGACTCCAAAGCAAGCAAGCGGACCAAGGAAGCCCCAATGAATGAAGTAATAAGCTCATGGGTATTATAAGAAATAGAAAGAAAGCAAAAAGGGGCCAGAGGAGCCCAAAGAAAGGAATTAGTAAATTAACCAAAAGCAAAAGATATGATTATTAAGCCGGGGAAGCCCAAAAGATTTAGCAAAAATCCATGGGAATGTAAGAATTAGGAAATAATGAAATGGGCCAAGGATGCTCTCAGGAATGAAACAGGCTGAGGATGCCCAAGGAATAAAGTGGGTTGGGGAAGCCCAAGATGCTACGAGAGCTAACCTAGCAAAATACTAGGCAACGTAAACTAAGGGAATGAATAATACATGAAACTGGCATGGCAGGCCCAAAGGGAGCTCAACAAACACAAGTTAAACAATATCACAGCAAAAACAATGCAGTGGCGAGTTAGCCTACAAATCAGAAGTGAAAGGAGACAGAAGTTGAATTAAAGAAGAAAAAATCGATACCTAAGTAGTACCTAGCCCAAAGAAAAAACAAGATGCAAAGAATGAAGACTTAATGACTCATCCATGCCACAAAGAGTTAAACGAACAGCAAAACACGCAGTATGACCAAACAAACCCACAAGCAATGGCAAACGCATGAACACCAGATAAGCAGTGGACTCATATGGGAGTAGAGCTTGCACAAGGCTCAAGCACCACCCACTTGGACCCAACCAATACAAGTGCGGTGGGCCATGGGTTAGAGGTAAGAGAAGGTATGGTCTGGCGGTGGGGAGAAGGGGGAAACCTATTTTGAGGTTCCCGCTCAAGCTCTTTTTGGGGAAATGTCCTACTGAGATGACATACCATTAAAAATAGGCAAACATGAGTTGGAATCACTAAGTGCATGCTATTAGTAAGAGAGAAACTTAGCTTTTATCTTAATAGGAGTGCCACGAGAAGCAAGAAAATAAAACAAAATGACTTTTGTCTGAGAATGAAGCGTGGTGCAGCCAACGCAGGATAATGGTGGTGGCTGGGCAGCCAGCAAACCAATGGACAGTCCAGGAAGGACACCCACAATAGGCCAAAAGTAGTTGAAGGGTAAAATGGTAAATCTTATCACGGCAGACAGTATAAAAATGCCTTAGCCGTACATAATAAACAACAACCAGGAGGAATTGTAGGAAACATAGAAAAACAGAGAAGTAGGAAACAAATAATACAGAGAAGATAAACAAAGAAAATAAGAAAATCGAGAGGAAGCAAATAGGAGTGTGAGGAATGGAAAGCATGCACCAATAGGCTACTCACTTATCTCCCTCTCAATAGCCTGCTCTCTAACAAGTTAAGAATATGAGTTTAAGCCACTTAGGTTCATTTTCCAAAGTAGGTAATTTAGATGGCAAGATTCCCCTTTGAGATTACATACATTGGAGATCAGTTCCCTTATTGGACTTAAATCTATCCAGGAGCCAAGTTTAGCAGACTAATCATCTTCCTTCTTTTATTACGATTGTTAAAGTGCTAACATTATCTTTCTTGTTCCTAAGCCATTCTTGTCATACATATATTATCGTATTTTCCTTTTGCAAAATTGTTCAAGTATTATCTTTGGTCGGTAGCAAAGTACTTTGATTAAAATATTTTAGTTATCCTGCTATATTATGTTTCTCCTACTATAACGTTTTGTAACAGTGTTTCTTGCCATGAGCTCGTGACTCCATCTAGATTCCTTACAGGGGTTCTAACTTGCGCACAAGCTGGCCTAAAGTGAGTTTCAATTAAGCTAGTCTTGACTCTCCTACTCTAGAATCATTGGGCCGTAGTGCGGCAAGAGCAACCTAACCCAGTACACAAAAAGGCCCACCACAAGAGGGTATAGAAAAGTGAAAAGAAATAAGAGATTTTAGTTTTCTCTCCTAGAATTTTGGCTGGGAGGTGGGAAAAGTGAAGGGATAACAAATTCTTTTATTTGGTTAAAAATAAAATTAGATTATATAAAATATTGTTTGTATAAATTTACACTCTTATTCCTATTAAAAATTTGTTTTTAAGATATTTTATAAGGGGACAAAATATTGAGTTTGGCTTAAAAAAAGGGGAAAAATAATGTTTAAGGAAGTGGGGGTAGATTGTTAATTTCAATTGGTCCCCTTTGTTCTCCCTGTTTTCTCCTCATTTTAGGGAGATTGAATTTTTATGGACCCAAGGAAAAAACTACTAAAACCCACTATTTTCTCTTTTCAACCAAACATGCCTATAATCCATCTCTCCCTCCCCATTTTTACCCCAACCAAATGGACTTTTATTTCCTCTTTCTGTTTGTCTCACTCAGTAATAGACCCACATTAAAACCAAGCTCGTAGTCAAACAAGCTCATCCCTCCTCTCAAAATAGCAGTAATTAAAAAAAGTACTTGTTACTAAATATTTATAATTAATGCAAATAAAAACACGTCTAACAACTTGTTAGATTCAAATAAAAATACAAATTTTAACAAAAAAAAACCAATTTTAAAGCATTTGTCTATATATTATATGATACAATACAACACATTGTATCGTACGATTAATGATCACTTATAATATGACCACATGATACGAAACTTTTTACACACAATACGATACATATCGCGTATCGTACGATATTAATAACTATATGTGTATATATATATATATCTTAACTCAACATTATATGAACCATATTTACAACTGTATTTTTATGTCATTTAGAATGTGTACTTACATAAAATTTAATTTTACCCTGTCTGTTAAAAAAAGTGAACAAATATGAAAAATAAAGGGTTGCAAAATGGGATATCTACTGCACATGTAGAGGTCATGTAATGAGTTTTGGAAAATAAAGGAGTTGTTCTAAAGTATATTAAATTAATTAATTATATGTATGATATAGTAGTTATAACTAATGCAAGAACAAACTGAGGCAGAACTAGTGAATTTATTTTCACTATGGGTTTGCATGAAATAACAACGTTGAGTCTATGGATATGTGTAGGGATGACAATTTTGCCTTGCCTCTCCTTGCTTCGTCCCACTCAGGTTTTCCTAGCATCGCAAAAGTGGTGGGGTGGGGATGGGGTAAGATTTTAGCCTCACACCACGGGGCGGGGTGGGAATGAGTTTAGATCCACCCCACCCCACATTGCTATGAGCTATAATTGTAAAATTTTCATACCTTAAAACCCTATTACTTAAACAAATATATTAATATTAGCTTTTTTTATTCTATCCAATGTAATTATTTACCTTTATTTTGTTATGTGTTATACTATGAGTTTTTTTTTTTTTGGTTTGTGATTGTTTTGTTAAACGCTTAAATATATTATTCAATTTTTTCTAAATATTAATTTGATTTTATGGGATAAATTTAGTTGTAATTTCAAGTATATTTTTATTAATGAAATAAGTTTCATTAATAGAAATTGTACTAGTTGTAGGGCAAATTAACAAAAAGTAGAGTTTTACAGGATAGGGCGGGGCTTCGTGAGGTCCCAGGGGGTGGGGATAGGGTGAGAAAGTTTTATCCGTCATGCGGGGTGGGACGAGAATGGGGCAAGACAAAACCATACGGGCCGTGAACGAAAATCCCATCCTCCGGCCCTGCTCCATTGCCATCCCTACTTATGTGCACTAATGATGGACCAATTCACTTAATCGGTTAAAGATAAAATAATTATGGATGAGCTCAAGATAAAATATATGCCTATGTACACTAACAATAGATGAGCTCAGTATGACGGAACAATGTTAGTGTATGCCTTTTGCAGATAGTATTAGTAGTTTTAGTACATGAAATTAAAACATGTAATTAATGTCAAGTAAGAAATCCGGTGACATGCTTTAGAATTTAAATGCTTTATAGTAAGTAGGATTAAAACATAAATGTTGCTATTATTGTGATTCTTAGTGTTTTGATCACAATAACTAAATGATTTATTTATTTATTTATTTATTTATTATTATTACATTTGTGGTTTGCAATTTATGATTATTATATAATTTCAAATTCTCATATAATATAGCAAGGATCTTATAATTTTCATGAATTTTTAAAAATTTATAGATAGGTTTTTACTTGAATTTTTGTTATTTTGAAAGTTTATAAACACAAAAAATTGACATTTATTGATGTGACAAATTTTTAATAGTAAGCAAATAGAGAAGTGTTATGTCCACAACATTTTTACAACAAATCATAGATGGTTAGTTGTTATTGGTTCAAATTTGAACTTATCACTGAGATTACTTTTTTGCCCAAATAATAACAAATAGTAACAACCTACCACTCATAATTTGTTATAAAAATATTATGAATATGCTGTAGGAATATCATTTCTCAATAAATAATGTCAATAATGAGTCCTACTACAAGTTTGCCATATATGCAGATGTAAAAATTTGTCCTTAAATGTTGTGTACATTGCCCTTAAAAAAAGCAGCGAAGGAACGTGAATTGAACTTTAACTATCTCAAAAGCGGGTCACAATGAAACCGGTACAACCCGATCCAATACAAACCGCCCCGCCCCTAAAACCCTAAACTAAAATACATATCTCTCAGAACAGCCTCCATTGTCCCCTCTTTCTTTCTCGCTCCCTGTTTCGCAGCGAGCTTTCACTGTAAAAACAATGGCGAAACCCGATTCAAAGCCGAAGCAAAATTCAAAGCCAAAGGCAAAGAAACACTACAGGCCTGCCGTAAGTTTCCTATGTCCACCGCAGAGTTTATTACAAAATAAAAAATTTCTGATATATACGACAAAAACCTATATATTTTTTCTCACACTTTTTTCCGTCAAAATTTGTTGCTTTGCCAGGGAAAGAAGAAGGAAGGAAACGCTGCTAAATATGTCACTAGGTCTCAAGCTGTCAAGCATCTCCAAGTCAATCTTCCACTTTTCAGGTCCCTCAATCTCTCACACACATTCAAAGTTTTTGTATATTTGTGTTTATGTGTACGTACAAATGTATATATGTTAGTTTATGTTTACTTGTGTGTTTTGCATTTTATGTATTTAGGTTTGTAAGTCCATGATTTTAGGTAATAATATAAAATTTGCTCATATTTTTTCGAGAATAAGATAGTTACAATGGGGACGGAGATTTGAACCTTGGATGTCTCTGAAATATAAGGAGGTGCCAGTTGAGTTACAAGGCTGTGTAATTTTTTCCGCTAGTTCTGTATTATTCATTATTATGGAAAATGAAAGCAACCATTTCTGGCAGTGTAACAAGATGGCGGGCATTGAATGTGTAACAAATTAAAAAAAAGTGTTATTGTCATGGGCAGTGATGTAGCTTTTGTTTACTTTGTTGGAAAAGTGCAGTTGGCTATGACTATGAACTCACTATTTTAATTGCTTGAAAATTTGTAGGAGACTATGCATTCTCAAGGGTATATTCCCCCGGGAGCCAAAGAAGAAGGTGAAAGGAAATCACCACACTTATTATCACGTGAAGGATATTTCATTTTTGGAGCGTGAGCCTTTACTTGAGATATTTAGAGACAAGAGGGCACACGAGAAGAAGGTAAAGAAAGCTGAGGCGAAGAAGAACCCTGATTTGCTGTATTCCCGTTCGTCACTTGAAAATTATTTTTGTTTATAGCTGTTAAATCTCTGTGCTGTTTGTCCTTGAAGGCTGAGGTTGAAGGTCAAAAGATCACGTGGTTGACCCCTCATGCACTGCAGCAAGTTATGCCAGATGATGTTGACTTCAACGTCATGCTAAATTTCCTGGAGTTTATGAGGTTCGGTTTTTATGGTTCCTATGTTTTTGTTTCTTCTATTTGTTGTTCATGTCATAAATTTGCACTTACAAGGGAAAAAGGTTTCATGATATCGCTTGTGATGGATAATTAACACCCCCCCCCCTTTCCCAAAAAAAAACACTCACACACACACACACACACACACACACACANTCATTGTCTAGTATTGCTGTATTCCCGTTCGTCACTTGAAAATTATTTTTGTTTATAGCTGTTAAATCTCTGTGCTGTTTGTCCTTGAAGGCTGAGGTTGAAGGTCAAAAGATCACGTGGTTGACCCCTCATGCACTGCAGCAAGTTATGCCAGATGATGTTGACTTCAACGTCATGCTAAATTTCCTGGAAGTTTATGAGGTTCGGTTTTTATGGTTCCTATGTTTTGTTTTCTTCTATTTGTTGTTCATGTCATAAATTTGCACTTACAAGGGAAAAAGGTTTCATGATATCGCTTGTGATGGATAATTAACCCCCCCCCCCCCCTCCCCAAAAAAAAACACTCACACACACACACACACACACACACACACAAACACCAAAAAAAAAAAAAGAAAAAGAAAAAGAAAAGAAAAGATGGACTGGATTGATTTATTGCTTTAATGGATATTGCTTGTCATTTCATAATACTGCTGGTCATGGTAATGACAATGCTTTTTTGAGGTAATGAAATACTCGAATGCTTTTTGGACAATTGAGCTATTTTGTAGCCTTTGGAGAAGTATCTAGGGAGGTTGGGATGGGTTTGTAGGCTAAGAAGTATCATGCGTTCAGGGATGGTATAAGAGTGAGGTTTTGGCATGAAACATGTTGGGGTAACTAGCATTGAAAGAGTTGTATTTATACTTTGAGTGGATAAAGATGCTTCTGTTCTCTATTATTAAGCTAGGCTACTCGTCAATGCAATTTCAAGTTTTTACTTGCTTTCTATGATTGGAAGTTGGATTCAATTCTTTCTGTGCGTGATGATGTCTTAAACATCCATAGTGGTGAGGGCCTTGACTGGTTGAGGTGGAGGCCTAACAAAAATGGTAACTTTGATGTTCACACTCCTTTCATGAGGTCTTAAGATGTTCCAATGGTATGCAATTTCCCTGGAAAAGCATTTAGAGCAATAAGGTTTTGACAGGTGACAATCTTATTCAAAGAGGTATGAACTTGGTGGGTTGGTGTTGTAGTGGAACTGTGGATCAATTGTTTGTGCACCATTGAGTTGTCCATAAATTGCGGTCTTTTATTTTCTTTGTTTGGAGTACTTTGAGGATGGATAAACTAGTTTGGTGGGCACAGAAGTTATATTTTTTGGAATACTACTGCATTGTTTAATGTGGACAATCTAGAGGGAGAGAAATAATCATACATTTAATGGCATGGAGCTATTTGTTGTTTAGTTGAAACCAGCGTTTTTGAGATTATTTGTGCCCTTGCCTTGACACAAATGACAAGCATTCTATTGTAAATTTTATTGATTTCCTTTCTTTTTAATTTTTGAGGAGAGCTTTGTGTATGAGGTATCTCCTTTATTCTAATAAAATTTTTGTTACTTATGGGAAAATGTTTATGTTTAAATTTATTTATAAAAGAGGGGAAGTAGTCCCCTAAACCAAGAGAAACAAACACAAGAGAGGTTGAAGTCATGCACCCACCAATGTCTTATTATTACTAAAGCAGAAAAAAATTGTTAGAGACATAGCTTTTTCAAGCAGAAAGTTTGATTAATGTTGGCTGCTGATATTTTATATTTCCTATATCTTTTTTTTTTTTTTTCCTCTTTTTAATACTCCAAGACAAAATGATCTCTTTTTCACCAGATTTATGTCTAATATGTCACTCTTCTCATTTTTCTATTGTGCTTGTTCGTTTGGGTGCAGACTCTCCTTGCCTTTATTAATTATCGCCTTTATCATTCGATAAATGTAAAGTATCCACCCATTCTTGATCCTCGGTGGAAGCTTGGCCCACTATGCGTGTGCATGCATAAAAGAGTGAAACAAAAAGTTGTCCACTATTTCCTTTTTGTTAAAATTTGGCATCAGCATGTTCAATTAGTGCCTGAAAGTTCACAACATTCAAGAACGATTGTGTATCTGTTTTTGAATCATTTTACTGCTTTTACATGGAATTAGGCATGCATAAATGTTCTTGCTCTAACTTAATAATCTCTCTTATTTTAGGTTATGCTGTTTCTTTGTTTCAGATGATTATTCTCTGTTTTAATAAATTAATGTTGTTATGTTCAGGTCCCTAGAGAGTCCTTGCTTTTTGTTATTCCTGCTTTTGGTGGTGTTGTTTCCTGGGAGGGAGAGGGAGCTCCATTTAAGGAAGATGATCAGAGCATTACTCATAAGGTTTGTTATATAAAAAATCGTTATACGAGATACAACATTTATGGATTAGAATACACATATATAGAATTTGTTGAAATGTGTTTAAGCACGATAATTCATTCTGAGTATTTGTTTTGTATGTTCAGATTGTTGACCGGCCCACACTGGTTCGTACATCCCTCTCCAGAGAATATGTGCAACCACAATGGGTGTATGATTGTGTAAATGCACGTGTCATTTTGCCAACAGAGGATTATATGGTGGGAAAGTAAGTCCCTTTGGATGCATCCATGATTTGCCTTAAGCTATGTTAACCTCTCTAACCTTTGCTATTATCGTTTTGGAGTTCTCATTTGCTATGCGTTGTGCACAAAAAATCATATTACTTGAGAAAAAGTATTTTGTGAGCCTCCCTATCTGCTAGTATCAATCCCATGAACTATTTTTTAATATTAAAAATTGATAGTGTTCCTTGTTACTTTTAAGGTAAAAGCTGGTGCACATTTTGTAATATCAATATCAATGAATAACGTATTGATACTGTCTACAGGATTCCTCCTCCACACTTATCACCTTTTGTTGACCATGAGTCCGAAGGTTATGTTCCTGAGTATGCAGAGACCATTAAACGATTGCAGGCTGCTGCTAGAAAAGAAGTCCTTCCATTACCAGGTGTAGGAAACGAAGATCTTGAAGATCCTCAGAAATTACTATCTGAAGGTATTATTGATCGAGCAGAAGCTAGTGAAGCTGCTGAGAGAAAGCGCAAGGTCGGTGTTGTTTTAACTTAATTGAATTGTGTAGCAACCATATGCAGGACAGTGATTTATACACAGATTTTATGCAATTTTATTTCTCATTCATCACTATGTTCCTGTTGAATTGATCAAATTTGGAATGGATGTAGATGATTCTTGAGCAGAACCGCTATCTTGATGAATTGAAAATGGAAGTTGAGGGTGTCCAGAACTCCTCAACTCCCTCAGATAATAAGCAGAGCTCTTCCAAAGAGACAGAGGCTAGGGAAGAATCTGAGCCTGATTTAGAACAAATTGTTGAGGATCATGCAAACATGTCTAAGACTGTGATGTCTCGTAGGAAGAGGAAGATTTATGAAGCCATGCAGGTAACTTTATTGGTTAAGCAGTTTTTATTGTTTTATAGCAAAAAAGAGTGCATGTCTCTGAGCTTATGGATCTATGCTGTCTTGGATAACTTATGTAATCAGCTAACGGCAGTATATCTGGATACTGAATTTCATTAATCTTTTGTTAATATTTTGATTTGATTCATAAAACATCTTACCTATCAAAAAAATGTTTAATATTCAAGCATTTCATAGTTGATCTGAAATAAAGCTCTTTTTTGTCCAAATCTACAAGCTGTTTGCTCATCATCTGAGTATATTGTAGCCATATCTCATTGTTTAGTTTAATCAGGATCAAGTGCTGCACTTAAAGGTTGCTTTTATTTGTGCAAACAGGTGGATACTGAAGTTTTTCTGGATGTTACCATTAATAATGTATAATTAAGTAGACAACTTTTAAGATGACAAAGTAAATGTAATCTGATTGTGTAACATCAAAACCTTTTGTCAAGGTTGTTTATGCATATACTTAACTGTGAAAGATTAGGTGTTGGTATCATATAGTCCAAGCCATCCTAGAAATTTTAGTGCCGTTTTGTACTTGAATGCTTCTAGAACAAATATTATTTGAATAATAGTGTAATGATATCCACTAGATTTCCTCAGAGAGAGATGGGGGCGAGATTGTTAAGGAGGTAGGTAGAGAATTTAGGAGAATGGAATAGGAGAGAGGGAAGCAGAGAATTGGGGAGAGAGTTAAGTGCATCAAATTTCTTCTTCATCTGATTGGCAAGTGATTTTCAAGTCTAATTTAATTGTTTCTTGATTCTTATGCAAGATTTAGTGAAGCTACTACATATATATATTCCTAGGTGTTGGTTTACTATTATTGTCCTGATGTTAAATCAATAGTGGATTTTATTCAATATTCAAATGGTCTTTTTACCTTTGAAATTTTCATTTGCCATCTGAAGTACTCTCTTTTGAGTATGATAATGTTATTCGTCTGTGTTGTGACTAACGTCTCTCTCCCCCAGATTGGCAAACAACGGAAGAAGGCTCACGTTGATCTTCTTAAGGAACGGAAGAAAAAAATTCAAGCAGCTAAGGAATCAGAGGAGAATTGAAGTGCCCCCTGAATTTGCATGGCTTGAATTTATTCTTTTGTTAATTTGCTTGAGGTTGCTTAAGCTATATAACAACATAAATGAAGTGTAACATTGCCAATTAAGTTTGTGATTGGCTAAAATTTTGATAACTATGTAAGATATTTTTTAAAATTAAAACTGAACCAAAAACGAACCCGTAGTTTTCTACTATTAGTTGGCACATTTAAATTTAATGCTGAATATTTTTTTGGGCTGAGAGCCATGTTGCATAATATTCTGGGGGCCAATACTGAAAAAACAAATTAACTTTCAGTAAACCAAGTAATCTTGCAAATGTGTAGTAGTTTCATTTCACTTTCACCGTAAGCCTAGAGAGGGAAAATAGACTCCTAGGGACAACATTTCTAAAGTCTATAACCTTACACACGGCAGGGAGGCTTGCATCAATTAAATCTGTACCCTCAATCATTCCGATCTATGCTATACCTTTGCCTTGCCAAAACCACATGCTTTACCTTTGCCGTGTGCTTCTTAAAATAAAAGCTGGGCTTCGATTTATAAACCAAGAATCAGTGTTAGTTTGGGCTTAAAGAGAACGGAGGATTTCTATAAGGCCCAATTACCCAAACTAGCTTGGCAAAATTTTGGGAAGATTCATGGGTTCCATTTATACAAAATTTCATTCCTAACCTTATACGCGAAATGCCTCAAAACCTTAAGGGTATGTTTGTTTGGAGAGATTTTAAAGAGGATGGAAAATTTATGAGAGAAAAGTGAAGAGAAAGAAGTTTTAGTGGCTGTTTGGTAGGGAGGGGGAGAGGAAAAAAATGTGGTTGGGTCTAGGTGTTTTCTCTCCGGGCATAGTAAAATGTTTTTTCCCCAAAATGGGGAGAAAACTGGGAGGAAAGTCTAATTTGCTTGATTGACAAAAATGTCCATGTGCATTTGCACATGAATTTCCTCAAATAACCTCTTTCTTTTTTTTCTTTTTTTCTTTTTATAATTATTATTATTATTATTATTGTTTTTAATCTTTTGCTTTCCTAGGCGTTGCCTCTCCTTTTCTTTTCTTTTTTATTATTATTATTTTTACTTTCTTGGGACGTTACCTCTTTTTCCTCCCCCTATTTTCTTTTGATTTCCTGGGGCCATGGGCGTGGTGCTTTGTTTTCTTTTTCAATTAGACATATTTTTTAAAAATAATTTTGAGCGATTGCTATTTTTTTTTTTTTTTTTCGGTTGTTTGTCACCTTTTTTTTTTTTTTTTTTTTAATTGGGCATCATTTTTTACAAGGTTATATGAGTAAATTTATACAAACTCACTTCTTTCACCTCTCCACTTTTCCACTTCCAACCAAACAAAAATGAGGGAAATAAAATCTTTTCTATTCACCCATTTTTCCATCCTCCCACAATTTTCTATCCTCCCACTTTTCAACCATTTTATCTGTTTGGTAGGAGGTGGAAAAGTGGGAGGATGAATAATGGTGGGAGGATGGAAAAGTGAGAGGACCTTTCAACCATTTTATTTGTTTGGTGGGAGGTGGAAAAGTGGGAGGATGAATAATAGTGGGAGGATGGAAAAGTGGAGGATAGAAAAGATTTTAATTTGGGATAATTACAGTAAACCCACCTGTGGTTTGGCCCGTTTCACTTTGCCTACCTGTGGTTTAATCATTTACACTTTGCTCACCTAAACTTCAATCTGTTACCCACCTCACCCACATATGTTAGAAAACACCATTTTATTAAAATCAGAACATAACACGGATCAAAAACACGAACTATTGAATCTTTTCCTCACGAGCCCTAGAAACACAAAAATCCTTGTATTGAGCTGGGGTTTTGATTTTTCTGATTGTGCTTTCATGTAAGGGTGAGGTTCTGACTTTAGGTTGTTCTCTCTCTCCAACAAAAATTTCATATAAATCAAAAGAAAACAAGATCAAAAAAATTCATTATTAAAAATGGTAAAAATTTGCTTAAGAACTTCAAANAAAAAAATGTCATTATGTAAAAATGGTAAAAATTTGCTTAAGAACTTCAAAAATGCAAAAACTTCAGAACTGTTCAGCAAGAGGCAATGTAATCATAGGCACACCATAACAAACTTTCCCTCCAACATTGAAGGTTTTTCCAACAACCCAAACAAATGAACAATTGGAAGCTCAATAGCATGAACATCTCAAATCTAGGTTTGTTTCTAAAGACCCATAACTGGGTTTGCCATGTCCAAATTTGTCTCTCTCTCTCTCTCTCCCTCCCGTCCACCAACAGTCACCACAACCACTTTTGAAACCCATAACAAAATCAGATCAACCCACAACCCAAAAAACCACCCAAAAAAAAGAAAAGAAAAAAAAAGAGACCTATGAAGTAGAGCAATGTCATCGTGGTGGCTACTCCACCTTTGAAACCCATAACCAATTCCAAACCACAACACACAACCACTGCCAAAATCAAATCAACCACCTCTACTACAACAAAATCAGGTCAACCCACAACCCAAAAAACCACCCAAAAAAAAAAAAAATGAGACCCATGAAGCAGAGCAATGTCATCGTGATGGCTACCGTTTGGGTGTGTGTGTGTGAGACAAAGAGAGAGAGAAGACAACAAACCTAGTGAAACTTTGGCCATGGGTTCCTTGGATGAGATTGAAGAGAGTGAAAGGTGGAAACTGAGATCGGGTGGATCAGGCATGGATTTGAGGTCGGTGGTGGTGATGGTTGTTTATGTGTGTGAGTTTCTGAAAGTGTAGGATTTTTTTAATTTAAGGTTATTGTATTTATATAAGAGTAGGATTTTATAAATTTAAGGTTACTGTATGTATATAAGAGTAGAATGTTTTTTGGATTTATGTGAATATGAAATTTTATTTGGATTGATTGGCTCAAGAATGTTTATACCAAAAGATAGTGTGTTCTTCAACTAGAACTTTACAATTTTTGCAAATTTGCTTTCAGATCTTATTTTTCTCATTTTTTTATGTATTATTTTGTTTTGGGAGGAGAGAGATATAAAAGAAAAGCAAAAATACATATTTACCCTTGATTTTAACAGAGGTGGGTAACAGAGTTCTAATAGAGCGGACCCTAGGTAAGCAAAGTGTAAATAATTAAACCACAGGTAGGCAAAGTGAAAACGGGCCAAACCACAGGTGGGTTTACTGTAATTATCCATTTTAATTTATTGGTTGGGAGTGGAAAAGTGGAGGGATGTAAAAAGTGAGTTTGTATAAATTTACTAATATACCATTGTTAAAAAATGATGCCTAATTAATACAAAAAAGTGGCAAAAAAAAGAAAAAGAAGAAGCAATCACCCAAATTTATTAAATAAAAAAATCATGTCCAAAAAAAAAAAAAATCACGTCTAGTTAAACAAGGAAAAAAAAGAAGCACTACATGCCCACAACCCTAGGAATCAAAAGAAAAAAAAAAAAAGAAAAGAAAAGAGGAGGCAACATCCAGGAAAGCAAAAGAAACAAAAAGAATGAGCACCAAAAAAAAAAAAAAAAACTTAAAACTGGAATTGAAAAAGAAAGAAAAAGAAAAAAGAAGCAACATACTAGATGAAGCCCATATGTAGGTACAAATAGGCATTTTCGTCATTTACCCATTAGACATCCCCACCCAATTTTCTCCCATTTTGGGAAAAAAACTTTTTGGTGGACCTGGGAGAAAACACCAGGGCCCTACCATCCTTTTCCCCTCTCCACCTCCCAACCAAACACCTTCTAATAAATTTTCCCTCTCTCTCTCTCTCTCTCTCTCACTCCTCTCCCTAAAATTCACTCTACACAAAACACCAATATTCGAGCTACTACATGATGACAACAAATCAAGGGACAAAGCAAAACTACTAATTTTTTTTTATTAAGAGATGATGACAAAATTTTGCAAGATCCGAATTCCATCCTAAAAAATTAAATGCAAGATCAGAATTCCATCCTAATGGAAGTTAAAATTTAAAAACCCTACTTCCAAATGTATTGAAACTCTAATGGAAGTTAAAAATAAATGGAATGTTAAAAGTCTTGCTATGGAATATGTTGGAGGTATGAAGCCCAATTGTAGTGTAGGACCAATCCCAATCCTTGATGTGTAATCCAATAATACTACTTGGGCTAATATATCTTTAATTGTCCACATTCAGATAGAAGAAACAATTTGAACAAGAATTTTCCATATTATGTAGCAGATGCAATAATAAACTTTAATACATTTTTTGTTCTTTGATGGATGCAAATAGAACATAGATTTGACATCTCCAAAATTTTGGTGTCTCTATATAGTTGCGCCGAGACTTGAAACCCAGTAGTGTTGAGGGAGGTGTGGATTCATGTTGGTGTAATGAGGTTTGAATGGGGTGAGCTTTTGATAAGTACTATAAAATTATAATTTCATTGAAGAAGCGAGATATAGAGCTATCCTTGTACATAGGATGTATGCATAAGTAGTCACTTAGATGGGGAAAAGCTTCAAGTGTTCTCTTGCTTTTGTTGCTATTGTGTATCATATCTTACAAAGAAATCCTCATGTTCTAAGGGGAATATTAATTTTTTTTTTGGTAAAACACACACACACCTAATAGATTTTGAACCCACAATCTCACCCTACCTTTAGAACTTGTAAGGAGAAGAGTTGCCAGCTGAGCTAGAGCCCATTGGCTTGAGAGCAATATCATAACTGAAGAAATTATTCTTCAACAAATAAGGGGGGAGATATTAAAGCTAGAATTGAGTTTGGCATGAGTGAAGAAGTCTATAATCAATAGAGAAATTTGATGCAATTGGGGTACTAGCTTATCTGTTTTTAAAGATGATAAGAGCAGTATTATGTTGTATCTAACCTTTAGATCTCTGGTGTAGTTGCTGTTGGCCAATTTTTTTGTCTTGTTAGCAAGCTTTGTATAATGTATAGTGACTCTAAAGGGGATTCTTTGTTGTCTGAAACTCTATTTTGTTGAAAACTTTACAAACGAGTTGTAGGACAACTTCACCCATCTATTCTATATATTTCTAAAAGTTAAAGCGTAGCGTTTAATGCTATTGTTCTCACGTTGCGCCACATCAGCTGCCACGCCATTTTTTTATATATATAATTTTTCCTACAATTTTAAAATGGTTTTTACAATTTTCAGCTTTATAAACGCAGCTCACTACTTATTTATTTACTTCCACTATCACCC
>NW_027069487.1:1368633-1531235 GCF_002906115.3 Quercus suber | reverse complement strand
ATTTCTTTATCTCTAAGAAAATAACCTTAATAGATTATCAAAAACAAAATTTTATCCTAATATTGGTTCAATTGATCATTGTTAAGTTTTATTAATTTTTTTTAGTTTACGTTTTTTTGGTGTTTTGGATTGTTCCTATATTATAATTATAATTGTTCCTATAATAAATAAAATATAATTACGAAATACATTACTTATTATTAGATTAGTTAAATTGTAAAAAAAAAAAAAAATTTAAAAACCACCATAAAAATAATTATCACACGCAATGTGTGGGTTCGCGATTGGTTATATATAAAAAAAGGAAGTAAGAGAAGACATACATAATCAATCAATAAATCACTGGTGTCTTACACATCTTTCATGTATTTCAAGAGAGTTATATGTTGAGTAAAGCTTGTTTTGACTCAGGTTGGTTGTTAGTGCTCTAAGTTGGGTTTGGCTTGAATTTTCTGCATTTTAATTGATAAGGGGGTAAGTGTAATTTCCACTTCACATACCAGATAAACAATACACTTTCAAGCAATAGCGCATTGAAAAAAATATGTTTTGCAAGTAGCGTTAAAAACTCATACTCACAGGGCTTCCAATAGCAAAAACTGGTTGACCAACAAGTAGGTTCACAAAGGGACCAATGCTTATAGGCTTCACTTTGCCTTCAAGTTCTTTCTGCATGCAACACAACACATCCTTATCTTTGCAAAACCCAACAATTTTTGCATCATAAGCTGTGCTGTCAAAAGTAGTGACACTGTTCATAAATAGCACCACGAACAATAAGGAAATATATGTTGCACACTGGGCTTTCTCCACCCTCCACAGCTTTGGTGATCGCACAAAAAAGAATCCCATTTTTACAACAATAACATAATGAACAAAAGACTAAAAAAAGAGAGAGAATTGATAAACAAGGAAATGAAAAGAAAAAAAAATGAACGAACCTAAAATCAGAAGCATTCTGAATGACATGCCAATTGGTAACAATGTGACCCATATTGTCCTAGATGAATCTAGATCCCTTTAGCTCCAAAGGGTTCCCACTTAAAACCACAATGGCATCAAATAGGGCCAAAATTGGGAATTGAGCCAATTTTTCAAACAATATAATTAATAGGCACGGTTTCAAAACTATATTTTTTACTAACATCTTGAGTCTAAGAGACTCTATTTTGGGTTGTAAATCGAGTCTTTGAGGGTCAATTTTCATGTTCTGATCAGGTCTGAGGTGGCATTTTGTCCACCTGGAAATCGAGTCTTAGAAACTCGATTTATATATCGATGCTCAAAGACTTGATTTGTTCTTTAAAACATTCAAACTGAAAAGATGAAATTTCAGCAAGTGTTGGAGTATAAAATACAAACACAGATCAGCCAGTACAAAACATCTAACCAAATCCACCCCTAACAACCACCTAAAATCTAGATTAAAAAAAAAAAAACCCAAAAACCCATCAGATCAGAGAGAGAAAGAATCTGAGGAGAGAGAACTCACCTTACCTCATCGGGTTGATGCTTGGGTCGCACTGCCAAAAAAAAAAAACTCAAAAACCCATCAGATCAGAGAGAGAAAGAATCCGAGGAGAGAGAGCTCACCTCACCTCACTGGGTTGATGCCTGGGTCGTGCTGCCAAAAAAAAAAAAACCCAAAAACCCATCAGATCAGGGAGAGAAAGAACCCATCAGATCAGAGAGAGAAAGAATCCAATGAGAGAGAGCTCACCTCACCTTGCTGGGTTGATGCTTGGGTCGCATGGCCTAGGTTGCGGTGCCTGGGTCGCATGGCTTGGGTCTGGCGCAGTGGTCCGGTGGTGGCGTGGTTGGCTGGATCGAGCAGCTGTGGGTTCTTGGTTTTTGGTTTGATGAAAAGGTGGGGTGAATGGTTTGTAGTGTAAAGAGGTTGAGTATGTAGGCTAAATATGTATATGAATCGAGTCTTAGAGACTCAATTTCCAAGTGGTCGCCACATGGAAAAAATGCCACATTGGACGTGATCAGATCATGGAAATCAAGTCTTTGAGTCTCGATTTATAGCCCAAAATCGAGTCTTTTAGACTCGAGATGTTAGTAAAAAATATAGTTTTGAAACTATGCCTACTAATTATATTGTTTGAAAAATGGGCTCAATTCCCAATTTTGGCCCATCAAATAGCAAACACAATTTAAAAACAAAAACTGAACATAATAAGCAGAATGTGATAAAAGAGAAGAGAATAGAGTAGTAGACCTGGAGATTCCAACAAAAGAGACACAGTTCACACCATAAACCCGAATAGCAAGCTGATACTCATCAATGCATGCGTCACCCGTGATCCTCCATTACAAAAAGAAGATTTAAAAAAACAGGATCGGAAGGTAAGAAAGTAAGAAGATCTAAAAAGTAGGAGCGGTAGGCAAGAAAGATGATCAAAGATGCGATGAAATGGGAATCATAAGAGATGAGTGAAGATCTGCAATTTGCATGGAGGTTGAGAGCAGTAGATTGAAAGGTTTTGCATTCGATTGGGAAATTGATGAAGAACTGATGATTTTCACCAATCGAAGAGAGCTGAACTGTAGTTGGAAATTTGGAATTGATAGAGAAAAATATTAGGGACAAAGGCCAAGGAGAATATATAAAAGAGATCCTTATGGTCCCCATAGCCAGCTACAATGACCATTGCTCGAACTTGAGAAATTCTACAAACTCCTCGTATATACTGGGTATGAATTTTATAAATCTAACCGTTAGATTATATGTTTTTATTGTATTTTTCATGCATGTAAAATTTCAAGATTATCAAAAATCAATTGCTATCTCATCAAACAAATGTTAAAATTTCAAATTTTTATAATCTAAAATTGTGTATAAAAAATAAGTTTATTGATCGAATAGTAAATATTATTTAATTTGAACGAAATTTGATATGCATGTTATGAACATAAAAAACATGAAATTCAACAGTTAGGTTTTCAAAATTCACACCATAAAAAGAGATATATGAGAAGTTTGAAAATTTTCTCACCAAACTAGTTTTATGAAAAGGCAAAGCTCTATAAGGCAAATTGTAAAATGTAAGATGGGAATCGTTTGAGATGGCTTGGACATATAAGATGACTGTGCTGCTGGCCAGGGATATATTTTAATTTACATTGGAAGGTTCTACAAGGAAAATAAATACAAGATTGACTCATAAACGAAACAGCCCTGGTGCCTCATGACTTAACCTGCATTACACGGTCCTCAGAATTCTCTGCATGTATGGAGCCAACTGTTGAATTCACCTCTTTAGAGATTTTACACCATTTTGGTCTGAAACCGTTTACTTATCCATGACATGCCACTTCATATACATGGAAATGGCGTGTTCAACCATAGGGTTTGGGTAACACAGGATTACAGGATTTTAAATGAAAATATGGCCGCAATTAAATTAGATTGTTGAAAATTGATACGTTGCCAACCCCAAATAGTTGTGTTCATCCCATATCATGTTGCAGTTGAATCAACAATTTTGACTAATATGTCACATAAATCTAGAGAGTATCGTTATGGAGCCAACTGTTGAATTCACCTCTTTAGAGATTTTACACCATTTTGGTCTGAAACCGTTTACTTATCCATGACATGCCACTTCATATACATGGAAATGGCGTGTTCAACCATAGGGTTTGGGTAACACAGGATTACAGGATTTTAAATGAAAATATGGCCGCAATTAAATTAGATTGTTGAAAATTGATACGTTGCCAACCCCAAATAGTTGTGTTCATCCCATATCATGTTGCAGTTGAATCAACAATTTTGACTAATATGTCACATAAATCTAGAGAGTATCGCCGTGCGTTTTATTGATACCTTATTTTTGTGTACTTTCTATTATTATTTAAATATGCGTTTTATTGATACCTTATGTCACATAAAATTTTCGTTAAATGGATTATTAATGAGTGCTCTAAGGGCACTTGTTACTTGTTAGCTAGCATTTCCCTTTTTTGCTATCTTTATTGTCGTGATTCTGATATACATGCATTGTTTTGCACCAGATCAACTTCAAGAGCAGGGGAAATTGTGATTGCCTGATTATTGGAAATCTCAAAATAAATTTAAGATGGAAAAACTACAAGTGGAGACATGTGCACGTAAATTATGTACACAGTACCTTTTTGGTTAGTACTTTCCTGATATTTTATATGAAGATCTTCCAAATTTAAGCAGAAAAATAAACTGTAATAGTTCATTTTTTGACCTGGAAGTATTACTGACAAGGGGGATAGACTTGGATCCGAAGCAAATACACCCCATATGTTTTTGTTTTTAATGAAGAAATACACTATACATGTGAAACAGTTAAATAGGATTATTGACATTGAGCTAGGCCACCATTCAAGGTCAGTGGAGAAGTAATTATATGAATTTTATATTTTTGTCATTGAAAGCGTCTCTCAACAGATGACTTTTAAAGAGTAAAAATATTAGTGAAATAAAGTCAGAAAAAATGGCATATTTTGACTCATCTTTTGTGCAATGAGATCATGATCTCGGCCTTGATGCTATAAGATCTGCTGGCACAAGCTTTGGCAATTTGGAAACTTGTGATGGTTTGTCAAGGGATTCTACATTTGTGCCATGGAGAGAGAGAGAGAGAGAGAGAGAGAGAGAGAGATAAAAAAAAAAAAAAAAAAAAAACCTAACCAAATGTTGTTTTATTGATTTATTCACCATTAGAAAGGTGATATACCACAGACAACAACACCTTTGCCACTAGCCATGGAGGCAAAAATCCTTGCGCACAAATATCCTCCAATATAAAGGACCATTCACCATCCTAATCACATGATCAAGAAACGAAACATTGTACACCATCTTTTTTATCTTTTGCTTTTGAATATGCAAGAAATTGGTTGCATAAGTTGGGTTTATATAGACTTCAACAAAGGTTGGAATATTTATGACTCAAACTTTCAAATTACAATTCATATATCACAACCAATATATTATGATATGTTTCCATGCCAAGCAAACGTAGATGGTACACAACCTTTAGTATTTACATTTTCCTTCTATATATTGCAAGTACAATATTGTCCAGATAAAATGCTGCAAATGTCATGGTATAAACATATGATTTTCACTTTTTTTTATTTTTTATATTGAATAGGTTTCCATTAAATAGCAAATATAACTAATCTAAATATTATATTCTCAGTTCTTTTTTATCCTAGAAAATTGTTCACAAATGTGTCCAAGTTCCTTTGCATCATAGTTGTCATTGAATTTTCATGTTAAACTCTTGCCATTTCAAGCAAACCCTGTGAGCCAGTAACGGAAATATTAAACCTCATGAGCAAAAAATCACAATAATTTTACGACATTTTCAAATTAGTCTATCATCTCACACAAAGACCCACAACCTGCAATTTAATATTTTTAATGGCCCATGTGTAAGGTACTAGGCTAATTTAGGAATGTTTTGAATTGTTGTAAATTCAAGTTAGCAATTAATGTTGCTAGTCTCCTGTCATACCACGTAAAGTTTATTGTCTTCTTCAATTTTCAGCTATTCCATTTTCGCCTTATCATCACTTTTCCTCTAACTCTTCATTCCCCTTTTTCACCTCTTCTTCCTCTTATCATTCTTCATTATACTATTACGTTTTCTCTCTTTTTGATTCATCTTCTTCCCATTGTTCCTCCATTCCATTTAATCAACAAATTTTCCCCCCATATATTTGCTATTACTTCCTATGCACCTCTCTCTTTTATTCATTCTAAGATTTGTTCAACATTTAATGAACTGATTTTTTTCTCATATATTTGCGATTACTTCCTATGCACCTCTCTTTTATTCATTCCAAGATTTGTTCAACAAAAAAGTGAATAGATTTTCTTCTTCCTCTTGGTGGTTTTTTAATGTTGTTTCTAAAAATATTGTGGTGGTTTTTAATGTGGCTTTGTTAGTCATTTGAATAAATTGAAACCATATAAAATCTTAATTATATTTTTATTCTTAGAAAATGCACTCTGTCACACGCAAAGACAAAAAAATAACAAAAATAAATAGATGAGTGACAATAAAATTTTTAAGAATGGAAATGCATCAAGCCTTAGGGCCAAAATGGGGTTTTACCCATTTCTCACAAACTTTCCAGTAAAATGCTCAATGTCTGAAACTATTTAGGAATATGCCCCTGTTTTGAAACTTGATTTTCTAAAAATCAAGTTTCAAATGTAAAACTCGATTTTTGGACAATCGAGTTATAGTGAAATGAAACTTAAAAAAAAAAAAAAAAAAAAATTGTGGAACTCGAGTTCCACTTGAATATTTTCATCGAACTCGAGTTCCTCACTAAAAACTCGAGTTCCACAAAAAACTCGAGTTCCACATCTATATATATATATATGTATATATATATATATATATATTTTAAAGTAGGAGTGGCAATTCGTGTTCGCGTGTCAGGTTTGTGTCGTGTCAAATCATGAGTATTCGAGTACATATGTCAACACTAACCTGACATGTTTATTAAATGGGTCAAGATTCCTCAATCTTGACACGACCCATTTATTAAACGGGCCAGTCGTGTCGACCTGTTTATCAGATTTTATCAAAATGAAAAAAAAATTACGAAAAAACAAACAAATAAATATTTTTAATATAAAATTCAGAACTAACGAGTAATTGGATCACAAATAATCATTCAAAACTAAAGTATATCATAATATCACAAATAATCAATCAAAATATGTCAAAGAAAATAAATTTCAACAACTAATATGTTTATATACCTAGAGTTTGAAGGGTATATTGGTAATATGTCATTTAATTAAACAGGTCAGACGGGTCAAACGGGTTCTATGTGTTCAACACTAATCCAACCCATTTATTAAACGGGTCAGCCGTGTCAATCTGAATATGACACGAACCCGTTAACCTACTAATTTCGTGTCGTGTCGTGTCGAGTTCGCGGGTCGTGTCAAATTTTGCCACCCCTATTTTAAAGTTTCATTTTGCTATAACTTGATTGTCCAAAAATCGAGTTTTACATTTGAAACTCGATTTTTAGAAAATCGAGTTAAATAGGGGCATATTCCTAAATAGTTTTAGACATTGGGCACTTTGTTGAAAAATTTGTGAAAAATGGGTATTTTGTCATTTTGGCCCAAGCCTTAGTCCCCAACATTTTGAGGGAAATATTTCAAAACCAAAAAGAATATTTTTCCCCAAATTTTTTTTTTGGTTTAATTTCCCAAAATTATGTATTAGATCATCTTCATTCTTATTTTTTTCATGGCTAGAATTATACAAGTGAAAAAGGCTAATGTTTTATTATATTTTGCATTTTTATTTTTTATGATGGATTATAATCAAGCCGTTCCATTATAAATAAAAAAAATAACAACAAATAAAAACCTGTTACCTAAGATTTTTTTTTGTGAGAATAAATAACAAATTTTAATTGTTATAAATAAATAAATAAAAGTTCTCACTTCGGAAGGAAAGAATTGGTACCGACATACCGTTCACTGTTCAGTTGTTAAAACGACGCCGTATAGCCCGTAAAAGAACATTATTAAATGGTACTCTCTCTTTTTCAAAATTTCACCCTCAATCTCTCTCTCTCTCTCTCTCTCTCTCTCTCTCTCTCTGCGCAACAAAAGCACTACTGCTTGGTATAGACTAACAGTGCAGTGGCAGCCATGGAAGCCAACGGTTGTGACTAATGCTTAGGGGCAGAGAACGACGCCGTACAAGCTATGGTGATATCCTGAGAACACTTTTTTTTTTCCACTGAAAAAGATTCAAATTGTCTATTATAATCATTCAACTATTTGTAGATTAGAGACAGAATTTGAATTTGGATTTGGATTACTGTACAGGAACTTTGGATTTCTTGTTTGTTCTGATATTCACTGTAAATTTAAATTATTTTTAATTATTAGTAGAATAGAGATAGGATTTATTGTTTGCTCCAAGGGTACTCTCTCTCTCGCTCTCTCTCTCTCCATATATGTATATATGAAATGTTTTTTGTGCCTTGATGCATATCATATGCTAAAGATTTGATTTTTATTTTTTTACAATTTCTATATCCCAATGAGGAAAAGTTTAGTAATCTGAAAATGGTGCATGAAATTCATACCACAAAAATAAATAAATAAATAAATAAATAAAAAATAATGGGGCTCCCTTTTGCAAGCTTTTTGTAGAGGTTGAGGAACCATAATTCCACTTCCATGCACTGCCAGGTAGATACTAGGCATTCTGAGGGATATTTTGATTTTAATCATGATTTCTGATCTGGGTTTTCTTTTTTTGTTTCATGCTGCCTCCTTGACAGTCTCTCCCTGTACTTTATCTAGATAGCTCTCTGTGCATTCTCATTCTCAACAGTTCTATCTTCAACTTGAATCGTCTTGGCAATGTCCTCACTTACATTGCCCTTGTCAATTACTTCAGACAACTATATAATAGAAAAAAGCTTCAGCTTTACACTTCAAAAGAATAGGAAAAAGAGAAAAAAAAAAAATAAAAAAGTACCCTGAGTGTTCAGCTGATGTGCATCTGTTGTGCTTTACATGTTTTATTTTCTCCTCTGCTGGATATTCTTCTGATTTTGATTCATATCCTTGATGGCTCTCTATAATCGTTTCTTCACCAAGAGAAACTGATTTAGCATCTTTGGCAAATTCCTGTTCCTCTGTGACCTGTTATATTTTCCCACACAGATAACAGTTTCTTACTATAGAAATAATTACAGAAAAAAGAAGAAGGAAAGCTTATGAAATAATAAATCACAATTTAATTCTCTGACCTCTTCAATAGAAACTTCGTTCTTTAATATTTTATTTGCTTCAACTGTTTTCTTGCATTGACTCTCACTTTCTTCAGTGTTCAAATCAGGTATTGCTGTCTGTAGATGCTTTTCATTGATATCTTCTGATTTGGTGAGTACTTCATGACTTTGGACCTCTGACACATAATTGAAAGCCTTTTCAGTTATCCCAAAGTTGAGATTAGAGGGGATTGGTCTTGTTAGTTTTATGATTTCATCAGTTTCTGAAGGAGAGTCAGCATATTTAATCTCTTCTTTTACATGAGGCTCTACTTTTGAAGCTTGAACTAGTGTGCTACCTTCTTCCTTTTGTACTTCACCACTTGGTGTTTTAACTTCTTTCATGTTCTCTTCTTCGGTTCTCTTGATTGTGACTGTAGTTCCATGCTGCTCTTCCCTGGAAAGAAATGAAGAAGATGGTTGAAGTTGCTCTCCCAAATTCCCTGCAGGAAGAGTCTGATCGGCAATGACTTCATCTTCACTAACTTCTACTAAACCTAAAGCCTTAGATTTAGATGATATTTCAGAAGTTTCTTTCATTTCTTCAATATCAGCTGCATCCAGCTTCTCCACTTTTAGGCTTTCCCCAGTTTCACCAGTTTCTTTAACACCCTCATATTTGGACTCAAAAACTGCATCAGAAGCTGTTTTTGTTTCCTCAACTTCATTTGCGTCTGGATTTTCCAGAGTTTCATTTTCTTTCTCTTCATTTTTGGTAGCCACATTTAGGAGTTGAGATGGCAAGTTAGAGGAAGTTTTTTCAAGCTTCATGCTGGCAACTTCTTCAGCTGGTGGATTAGACTCCCTTGTACTTGTTTCTACTCTGTCATCTGAGATAGTATCCTCTGTTGACTTGTCATTCAGCTGAGCTTCCACTGAACTTGGTTTTGCTGTTACTACTTCTGCAGTTGCATTTTCAGTCTTGTCGCAAATATTATCCACTTTGATTTCCTCTTTAATATATTCAAATGAATCTTTAGCAACGGTGATGGAGACACCCTCAGGCTTCACAAGACCTTCATCCTGTATCTCTTCTTCTGAGTTAATGAGTGCTTCACAACTGTGAACATCCAACATAGTTTCCAAAGCTTTTTCACTTGTCTCAAAGCTAAGATTGGAAGCGTCCTCAATTGGACTTGTTAGTTCTTTGATTTTCTCGCATTCTTCTTTGTCTGCAGTCTCTAATTTTGAAGCTCCATCTAAAAGCCCCAATTTGGAGACTGCGAGCTCCTTGGGCTCTTCTTGCTCCAAGCATGCCTCTTCTGTTGCCTTCATTGCTGAAGAATTGTTGATACCCTTCTCATCTAGCATCTCCACTTCCTTTATGTTTTCCTCTTCCGTCTTCTTGAATGTTGTTGTGGTTCTATGCTCTTGTTCTGTAGAAAGGAATGTAGAAGATAGTGTTTCAGGTTGCTCTTCCTTTTGTAAGCATGTCTCTTCTGTTGCCTTTGTGGCAGAAGAATCACTGATATTCTTATCATCAAGTATCTCCCCTTCCTTTGTCTTTATTGCTTCTGTTTCCTTGACAATAGTTGTAGGTCCATGCTCCTGTTCCCAGGAAAGCAATTCAGAAGAAGGTGTTTGAAGTTGCTCTTCCAACTTTCCTGCAGGGAGATTCTGATCAGCAGTGATTTCATCAATGGTAACTGCTTCAGTGCCCAGGGATTTGGATTCCAACACTGTTCCAGAAGCTTCTTTGATTCCTTCTTCTGTTCTGTCTGCATCCAAATTTTCCACCCTTAAACTTTGCCCAGTCTCATTTGTTTCTTCAACACCATGATATTTGGACCGGAAAACNGTCAATCTCTAGAAACTGTTTTTCCTTGAAAATAATTATACTCTTCCTTTTATTTTATCTCACTTGCATTAGCATTTTGTTGAAATTACGGAACAAACAACACCAAAATCGTTGTTGTGGCACATGCAAATGCATGCATACTCAACTAACAAGGTTTTGTGAGTGCTTCACCTCATTGACTGATGCTTGTTAGGCATTCATTTTATCCTTGTAGGCTTCTTCTACTTCTACTTGTATATACTACCCTGTCATTGCAATATAAAAAGTGGTCCTGGCCACGTAAGAACTTGCCTATTTAAACACTTTCCTATCGTCTTGGGTTTTGATTTGTGCTACCTCTTTGTTAAAATTTTATATATTCTGATTCTGGTAAACATGGTTGACAGATTGACCTATTATTATTATTATTTTTAATTTCTTGATACTTCAATGAGCATCCTATCATGCCTCTTTTGCCAAGGACATAAAATATAAAATATGTCTCCAGGAATGCTTAAATGGAGAGTTTGTCAGGGTGGGTCCTTACCCAAAGTTCATCCCTGTGGCTGGATACCACTGGTAGGTCTCTATTTTCTTTCCCTTGTGGAACTTTTTACATTGATGACTTAATCCTAGGTGAAGAAACACGTTTAACTATATTCTTTATATGAAGTTTAAGATTTTTTATTATCTTGGTCCCTTATTTTTTTGTAGGTCGCTTTTTTTTTTTTTTTTGGGGGGGGGGGGGTTCTTTATTTTTGTAGTGTCCCTTATTTTTGTTGGGCTTCCCTCTTTGGAAGCCTGCGTCCTGGTGTTTTTACTCGTAAACCCCTCTGGCCGAAGACTAGTTGGTCTGTTTCTTCACCAAGAGAAACTGATTTAGCATCTTTGGCAAATTCCTGTTCCTCTGTGACCTGTTATATTTTCCCACACAGATAACAGTTTCTTACTATAGAAATAATTACAGAAAAAAGAAGAAGGAAAGCTTATGAAATAATAAATCACAATTTAATTCTCTGACCTCTTCAATAGAAACTTCGTTCTTTAATATTTTATTTGCTTCAACTGTTTTCTTGCATTGACTCTCACTTTCTTCAGTGTTCAAATCAGGTATTGCTGTCTGTAGATGCTTTTCATTGATATCTTCTGATTTGGTGAGTACTTCATGACTCTGGACCTCTGACACATAATTGAAAGCCTTTTCAGTTATCCCAAAGTTAAGATTAGAGGGGATTGGTCTTGTTAGTTTTATGATTTCATCAGTTTCTGAAGGAGAGTCAGCATATTTAATCTCTTCTTTTACATGAGGCTCTACTTTTGAAGCTTGAACTAGTGTGCTACCTTCTTCCTTTTGTACTTCACCACTTGGTGTTTTAACTTCTTTCATGTTCTCTTCTTCGGTTCTCTTGATTGTGACTGTAGTTCCATGCTGCTCTTCCCTGGAAAGAAATGAAGAAGATGGTTGAAGTTGCTCTCCCAAATTCCCTGCAGGAAGAGTCTGATCGGCAATGACTTCATCTTCACTAACTTCTACTAAACCTAAAGCCTTAGATTTAGATGATATTTCAGAAGTTTCTTTCATTTCTTCAATATCAGCTGCATCCAGCTTCTCCACTTTTAGGCTTTCCCCAGTTTCACCAGTTTCTTTAACACCCTCATATTTGGACTCAAAAACTGCATCAGAAGCTGTTTTTGTTTCCTCAACTTCATTTGCGTCTGGATTTTCCAGAGTTTCATTTTCTTTCTCTTCATTTTTGGTAGCCACATTTAGGAGTTGAGATGGCAAGTTAGAGGAAGTTTTTTCAAGCTTCATGCTGGCAACTTCTTCAGCTGGTGGATTAGACTCCCTTGTACTTGTTTCGACTCTGTCATCTGAGATAGTATCCTCTGTTGACTTGTCATTCAGCTGAGCTTCCACTGAACTTGGTTTTGCTGTTACTACTTCTGCAGTTGCATTTTCAGTCTTGTCGCAAATATTATCCACTTTGATTTCCTCTTTAATATATTCAAATGAATCTTTAGCAACGGTGATGGAGACACCCTCAGGCTTCACAAGACCTTCATCCTGTATCTCTTCTTCTGAGTTAATGAGTGCTTCACAACTGTGAACATCCAACATAGTTTCCAACGCTTTTTCACTTGTCTCAAAGCTAAGATTGGAAGCGTCCTCAATTGGACTTGTTAGTTCTTTGATTTTCTCGCATTCTTCTTTGTCTGCAGTCTCTAATTTTGAAGCTCCATCTAAAAGCCCCAATTTGGAGACTGCGAGCTCCTTGGGCTCTTCTTGCTCCAAGCATGCCTCTTCTGTTGCCTTCATTGCTGAAGAATTGTTGATACCCTTCTCATCTAGCATCTCCACTTCCTTTATGTTTTCCTCTTCCGTCTTCTTGAATGTTGTTGTGGTTCTATGCTCTTGTTCTGTAGAAAGGAATGTAGAAGATAGTGTTTCAGGTTGCTCTTCCTTTTGTAAGCATGTCTCTTCTGTTGCCTTTGTGGCAGAAGAATCACTGATATTCTTATCATCAAGTATCTCCCCTTCCTTTGTCTTTATTGCTTCTGTTTCCTTGACAATAGTTGTAGGTCCATGCTCCTGTTCCCAGGAAAGCAATTCAGAAGAAGGTGTTTGAAGTTGCTCTTCCAACTTTCCTGCAGGGAGATTCTGATCAGCAGTGATTTCATCAATGGTAACTGCTTCAGTGCCCAGGGATTTGGATTCCAACACTGTTCCAGAAGCTTCTTTGATTCCTTCTTCTGTTCTGTCTGCATCCAAATTTTCCACCCTTAAACTTTGCCCAGTCTCATTTGTTTCTTCAACACCATGATATTTGGACCGGAAAACTGCATCAGAAACTGTTTTGGTTTCCTCATCTGCATCTGGTTTCTCCGGAGTTACAGTCTCTGTCTCTATATTATTGTGTTTCATATTTGGGAGTTGAGACACCAAGCTAAAGGAACTTTTTTCAGGAGTCATGCTGCCAACTTCTTCAGCATGTGGACAAGGCTCAGCATTGATTGTTTTTAAACTCTCATCTGAGCTGGTATGCTTCACAGGTTTGTCATCCATCTGAGCTTCCCCTAAGCTTGACTCTGCTGGTATCACAATTGCATTTTCGGTATTGTCAGGATAATTGTCCTCTTCCACTTTGATATCCTCTTTGATCTTTTCCTCTTCATCTTCAGTAACTGTCACGGAGACATATGTTGGCTTAAAACGACCCTCATCTTGTATCTTTTCTTCTTCTTCTTCTTCTAGTGCTCTTGTAGCAGGTACTTCTGTTTCCTCTATTGGATCTTCCTTAATAGTTGTGTTTACTGTTTCTATATGTTCTTCAGAGTCTGTTGCCTTGAGATATACAGTGGATTCTGGGCTACAATATTTCACCTGTTTATCAGAAAAAGTTTCAGATTGATGTTCACTGAAAGAAGATAAAGAAGTAGCATATGACACGCAAAACTGCACACACACACACACTCATGATTCATATTAATATCCATCTTGTATTGATTTGGGATGAAGTCCCTTTGTATATGTTTTTTGTAGGCGATATAGTTTTGGTGGATGAAATTAGACATAGTCAAAACCAAGTTGGAAACTTGGAGGGGCATATTGAGTGTAAATTGTGAACTTTAGGAAATTTGGAGGGATGGTTTGAAATCTAAAGGCTTTGGGATAAGCGGTAATTAGCATGGTACCATAGTAGGTGATCCTGAGTTTCAACCATGTCTCTACTCTACCATCCTAACAGCTTAAGGTTTTGTCTTTGTTGTTGTTTAAATGATATATATATATATATATATATAGAATTGCATATGGATTAAAGCTAACCTTGTTAAGTGTATCATCTCCAAGAGATACTTCATGAATTTCCTTAAAGTCGCTTTTTCCATCTGTCACCTGTTCTCTATTGTTTGCACTTCCATCAGCTTTTTCAACTCCTTCATGTCCATCTACTGCCTTAAGACTACCTTCATCTTGTATCTTTTCTTCTTCTTGTGCTTTGGTAACAGTGGCCTCTGTTTCCCCAATTGGATCTTCTTCAATATTTGTGTTTACTGTTGCTATCTCCTGCTCGGACTTTGTTTCCTTGAGATATTTGATGGATTCTGGGCCAAAGTCTTTGTCCTATTTAACAAATAATTTTTCAAATTAATGTTCACTAGAGAAGAAAAAGAATCGGCAAACTAGATATGTATCACACAGTATTTCTTTACTAATTAAACTTCACCTTCTCAAGTATTCCATCTCCAACAGAGATTGTATAGATTTCCTTTAAGCCGCTCTCTCCATCTATGGCTTGTTCTTTAATGTTTTCACTTCCATTAGCTTTCTCAACTCCCTCATGGACATTTGCTGGCTTAAGGCTATCTTCATCTTGTATTTTTTCTTCTTCTGGTGCTTTTGTGATAGGTGCTTCCATCTCCTGTATTGGATCTTCTTCCATATCCATGTTTACTGTTTCTATTTGCTCCTTGGAATCTGTTGCCCTATGATGCTCGGTAGATTTTTGGTTAGAGTCTTTCACCTGTTTATCAAAGAATATTTCAAATTAATGTTCATTGGAAGACAAAAAAAGAAAAGAAAAGAAGCAGGTGTATGTAACATAGAATTTCTTTAATATTTAAAGCTCACCTTCTCAAGTATTTCATCTCCAACCAATGTTGTATGAATTTCCTTTAAGCTGCTCTCTCCAGCTATGGCATATTCTTTGATGTTTTCACTCCTATCAACTTTCTCAACTCCTTCATGCCCATCTGTTGGGTTAAGACTGCCTTCATCTTGTATCTTTATTTCTTTTGGTTCTTTTGTAAGAGATGCTTCTATCTCCCTTGTAACTTCTTTAATATCAATGGATTTTGGACCAGAGTTTTCAACCTGTTTATAATTAATTTTTTAAATTAATGTTTACTGGATGAAGAAAAAGAAGCATCATATGAGATATATAACATAAAATTTCTTTACTAATTAAAGCTCACATTCTTAAGTATTTCATCTTCAGTAGATCCTGTATGAATTTCCTGGCTGTAGTGCTCTCCATCTGGGTTTTGTTGTATGATGTTTTCACTTTCATCAACTTGCTTAACTCTCTCATGTGCATCGGCTGTATTAAGACTTCCTTCATCTTGTATCTTTTCCTCAGCTGGTACTTTTGTAACAAGTGCTTCTGGTTCACTTGATGAATCTTTTTCAAAATTTGCATTCAGTGTTTCTATATGCTCCTTGGAGTCTGTTTCCTTAAGATATTCAATGGATTCTGGGCCAAAATTTTTTACCTGTTTATCAAATTACATTTTAAATTAATGTTTGCTGGGAGAAGAATAAGAAGTACTTTGTATATATATATTAAATAGAATTACTATACTATTTAAAGCTCACCTTCTCAAGTATTTCATCTGCAATAGATTTTTTTGTATGAATTTCCTTCAAGTCACTCACTCCATCTACTGGCTGTTCTATGTTGTTTTCACTTTCATGAACTTTCTTGACTCCCTCATGTGCTTCTGTCGGATTAAGGCTACCTTCATCTGGTAAATTTTCTTCTTTTGGTTCTTTTATAAAAGGTACTTCTGCCTCCCACGTTGGATCTTCTTTGATATCCATGTTTTCGGTTTCTGTATGCTCCATGGAGTCTGTTGCTTTGATATATTCATTGGATTCTGAGCCAGAATCTTTTACCTGTTTATCAAATAATGTTTCAAATTAATGTTCACTGGAAGAAGAAAAAAGAAGCATCATATGAGATGTATAAAATTAAATTTTTATAATAAAAAAACTTACATTCTCAAGAATTTTATCTCCAGTAGATATTGTATGAATTTTTATCAAGTCACTTTCTCCCTCTATCGCTTGTTGTCTGATGTGGACATTTTCATCAACTTTCTCAAATCCCTCATGCACATCTGCTGGTTTAAGAATACCTTCATCTTGCATCTCTTCTTCTTCTGGTGCTTTTGTAACAGGTGCTTCTGTCTCCCCTGTTGGATCTTCAATATTTTTGTTCACTGTTATTATTTGCTCTTTAGAGTCTGTTGCCTTAGGATATTCAATTGAATCTGGGCCAGAGTTGTTCATCTGTTTATCAAATAAGATTTAAAATTAACATTTTCCTGAAGAAGTATAATAACTAGCATATGATAAATATAACTTAAGAGTTCCTATACTAATTAAAGCTAACCTTCTCAAGTATTTCATCTCCAGTAGATCTTGTATGACTCTCCTTCAATCTGCTTTCTCCATTTTTGACCTGTTCTATGATGTTTTTACTTTCATTAACTTTCTCAACTTCTTCATGCACTTCTGCTATCTTAACAAGTCCTTCTGCCTCCCCTGTCGTATCTTCTCCGATATCCATGTTTACTGCTTTTGTTTGCTCCTTGGAGTTTGTTTCCTTGAGATATTCAGTGGATTTTTGGCCAGATTCTTTCACCTGTTTAACAAATAGCACTTCAAATTAATGTTCATTGGAAGAAAAAAGAAGAAGCATCAGATGATATATATAATATTAAATTTCTATACTAATTAAAGCTCACATTCTCAAATATTTCATCTCTAGTAGATCCTCTATGAATTTCCTCCATGTCGTTCTCTCCATCCTTGTTTTGTTGTATGATGTTTTCACTTTCAGCAACTTGCTCAACTCCCTCATGCACATCTGCTGTCATAAGACTACCTTTGTCTTGTATCTTTTGTTCTTCTGGTGCTTTTATTACAAGTGCTTCTGTCTCCTCTAATGTAGCCTTTTCAATATCTGTGTTTAGTTTTTCTATCTGCTCCTTGGAGTCTGTTTCCTTAAGATATTCAATGGATTCTAGGCCAGAATCATTTACCTGTTTATCAAATTACATTTCAAATTAATTTTTGTGTGAAAAGAATAAGAAGTCACGTATGCTATATATAACATAGAATTACTATACTTTTTAAATCTCACCTTCTCAAGTATTTCATCTCCAATAGATATTGTATGAATTTCCTTCAATTTGCTCACTCCATCTACGGGCTGTTCTATTATGTTCTCACTTTCTGTAGCTTTCTCAGCTCCTTCAAGGACTTCTACCGGCTTAAGACTTCCTTCATCTGGTAAATTTTCCTCTTTTGGTGCTTTTATAACAGGCACTTCTGTCTCCCCTGTTGGATCTTCTTTAATACCCTTGTTTTCAGTTTCTATATGCTCCTTGGAGTCTATTTCCTTGAAATACTCCATGGATTCTGAGCCAGAATCTTTAACCTGTTTATCAAGTAACATTTTAAATTAATGTTCACCAGAAGAAGAGAAAAAAGAAGCATCATATGAGGTGTATAATATAATATATTTTTTTTTTAATACTAATTTAAGCTTACGTTCTCAAGTTTTTCATCTCCAATAGATATTGTATGAATCTTTTTCATGCCGCTTTCTCCATCTGTGGCTTGTCTGATGTTGTCACTTTCATCAACTTTCTCAACTCCTTCACGCACATCTGCTGGTTTAAGAGTTCCTTCATCTTTCATCTCTTCTTCTTCCGGTGCTTTTGTAAAAGGTGCCTCTGTTTCCCCTGTTGGATACTCTTCAATATTTGTGTTCCCTGTTCCTATTTGCTCTTTAACGTCTGTTGCCTTGAGATATTCAGTTGATTCTGGACCAGAGTTGTTAATCTGTTTATCAAATAACATTTTAAATTAACATTTTCCTGAAGAAGAAAAACAAGAACTAGCATATGATATATATAACTTAGAATTCCTGGACTAATTAAAGCTAATCTAGGCCAGAATCGTTTATCTGTTTATCAAATTACATTTCAAATTAATTTTTTGTGGGAAGAAGATTAAGAAGTCACGCATGCTATATATAACATAGAATTACTATACTATTTAAATCTCACATTCTCAAGTATTTCATCTCCAATAGATATTGTTTGAATTTCCTTCAAGTTGCTCACTCCATCTACTGGCTGTTCTATTATGTTTTCACTTTCTGTAGCTTTCTCAACTCCTTCATGGACTTCTACCGGCTGAAGACTCCCTTCATCTGAAATTTTTTCCTCTTTTGGTGCTTTTATAACAGGTACTTCTGTCTCCCCTGTTGGATTTTCTTTAATACCCTTGTTTTCAGTTTCTATATGCTCGTTGGAGTCTATTTCCTTGAAATACTCAATGGATTCTGAGCCAGAATCTTTAACCTGTTTATCAAGTAACTCTTTAGATTAATGCTCACCAGAAGAAGAGAAAAAAGAAGCATCATATGAGATGTATAACGTAACTTTTTTTTAATACTAATTTAAGCTTACGTTCTCAAGTTTTTCATCTTCAATAGATATTGTATGAATATTTTTCATGTCGCTTTCTCCATCTGTGTCTTGTTGTATGTTGTTGTCACTTTCATCAACTTTCTCAACTCCTTCATGCACATCTGCTGGATTAAGAGTTCCTTCATCTTTCATCTCTTCTTCTTCCAGTGCTTTTGTTTCCCCTGTTGGATATTCTTCAATATTTGTGTTCGTTGTTCCTATTTGCTCTTTAAAGTCTGTTGCCTTAAGATATTCAGTTGATTCTGGACCAGAGTTCTTCATCTGTTTATCAAATGACATTTTAAATTAACATTTTCCTGAAGAAGAAAAACAATAACTAGCATATGATATGTATAACATAGAATTCCTGGACTAATTAAAGCTAACCTTCTCAAGTATTTCGTCTCCAACAGATCTTGTATGAATTTCCTCCAAGGCGCTTTCTCCATCTATGGCCTGTTCTATCATGTTTTTACTTTCATTAACTTTCTCAACTTCTTCATGCACTTCTACTTGCTTAACACTATCCTCTTCTGGTGTTCTTGTAACAAGTACTTCTATCTCTCCTGTTGTAACTTTTTCAACATTAATGTTTACAGTATTTGTTTGCTCCTCGGAGTCTGTTGCCTTGAGATATTCAATGGATTTTGGGCCAGAGTCTTCCACCTATTTATCAAATAGCGTTTCAAATTAATGCTCATCGGAAGAAGAAGAAAATGAAACCTCAGATGAGACATATAAAATTTCTACAGTAATTAAAACTCACGTTCTCAACTATTTCTTGTCCAACAGATACTGTATGAATTTCCTTCAAGCTACTGTCTCCATCTGTGGCTTCTTCTCTGATGTTTTCACTTTCATCAGTTTTATCAACTCCCTCACGTTCATCTGTCGGATTAAGAATATCTTCATCTTGTGTCTTTTCTTCTTCTGGTGCTTTTGTAACTGGTGCTTTTGACTCCCCCATTGGATCTTTTTCAAAATCTGTGTTCACCGTTTCTATTTGTTGCTTAGAATCTGTTGTCTTAACATATTCAATAGAATCTGGGCCACAATCTTTCACCTGTTTCTCAAATAATATTTGAAATTAATATTAGTTGGAAGAAGAATAAGTAGTGTGTTTATATCATAGAAATTCTATACTATTTAAAACTAACCTCCTCAAGTATTTCATCTGTAGCAAATATTGCATGGGTTTCCTTCAAGCCACTGTCTCCATCTGTGGCTTCTTCTCTGATGTTTTCACTTTCATCAGTTTTATCAACTTCCTCACGCTCATCTGTCGGTTTATGAATACCTTCATCTTGTATCTTTTCTTCTTCTGGTGCTTTTGTAACAGGTACTTCTGACTCCACCATTGGATCTTTTTGAATATCTGTGTTCACTGTTTCTATTTGTTCCTCAGAATCTATTGTCTTAACATATTCAATGGAATCTGGGCCACAGTCTTTCACCTGTTTCTTAAATAACGTTTGAAATTAATATTAATCAGAAAAAGAATAAGTAGTGTGTTTATATCATAGAATTTCTATACTATTTAACACTGACCTCCTCAAGTATTTCATCTCTAGCAAATATTGCATGAGTTTCCTTCAAGCCATTGTCTCCATCTGTGGCTTCTTCTTTTATGTTTTCACTTTCATCAGTTTTATCAACTCCCTCACGCTCATTTGTCGGCTTAAGAATATCTTCATCTTGTATCTTTTCGTCTTCTGGTGCTTTTGTAACAGGTGCTTCTGACTCCCCCATTGGATCTTTTTCAATATCTGTGTTCACCATTTCTATTTGTTCTTTAGAATCTGTTGTCTTAACATATTCAACGGAATCTGGTCCACAATCTTTCACCTGTTTCTCGAAAACCATTTGAAATTAATATTAGTTGGAAAAAGAATAAGTAGTGTGTTTAAATCATAAAATTTCTATACTATTTAAAACTGACCTCCTCAAGTATTTCATCTCTAGCAAATATTGCATGAGTTTCCTTCAAGCCACTGTCTTCATCTGTGGCTTCTTCTCTGGTGTTTTCACTTTCATCAGTTTTATCAACTCCCTCACGCTCATCTGTCGGCTTAAGAATATCTTCATCTTGTATTTTTTCTTCTACTGGTGCTTTTGTAGCAGGTGCTTCTGACTCTCCCTTTGGATCTTTTACAATATCTGTGTTCACCGTTCTTATTTGTTCGTTAGAATCTGTTGTCTTAACATATTCAATGGAATCTGGGCCATAGTCTTTCACCTGTTTCTCAAATAACATTTGAAATTAATATTAGTTGGAAGAAGAATAAGTAATGTGTTTATATCATAGAATTTCTATACTGTTTAAAACTGACCTCTTCAAGTACTTCATCTCTAGCAAATATTGCTTGAGTTTCCTTCAAGCCACTGTCTCCATCTGTGGCTTCTTCTCTGATGTTTTCACTTTCATCAGTTTTATCAACTCTTTCATGCTCATCTGTCGGCTTAAGAATACCTTCATCTTGTATCTTTTTTTCTTTTGGTGCTTTTGTAACAGATGCTTCTGATTCTCCCATTGGATCTTTTTCAATATCTGTGTTTGCCATTTCTATTTGTTCCTCAGAATCTATTGTCTTAACATATTCAATGAAATCTGGGCCACAGTCTTTCACCTGTTTCTCAAATAATATTTGAAATTAATATTAGTTGGAAGAAGAATAAGTAGTGTGTTTATATCATAGAATTTCTATACTATTTAAAACTAACCTCCTCAAGTATTTCATCTTTAGCAAATATTGCATGAGTTTCCTTCAAGCCACTGTCTCCATCTGTGGCTTCTTCTCTGATGTTTTCACTTTCATCAGTTTTATCAACTTCCTCATGCTCATCTGTCGGTTTATGAATACCTTCATCTTGTATCTTTTCTTCTTTTGGTGCTTTTGTAACAGGTACTTCTGATTCCACCATTGGATCTTTTTGAATATCTGTGTTCACTGTTTCTATTTGTTCCTTAGAATCTGTTTTCTTAACATATTCAATGGAATCTGAGCCACAGTCTTTCACCTGTTCCTTAAATAACATTTGAAATTAATATTAATTGGAAGAAGAATAAGTAGTGTGTTTATATCATAGAATTTCTATACTATTTAAAACTGACCTCCTCAAGTATTTCATCTCTAGCAAATATTGCTTGAGTTTCCTTCAAGCCACTGTCTCCATCTATGGCTTCTTCTCTGATGTTTTCACTTTCATCAGTTTTATCAACTCCCTCATGCTCATTTGTCGGCTTAAGAATATCTTCATCTTGTATCTTTTCGTCTTCTGGTGCTTTTGTAACAGGTGCTTCTGACTCCCCCATTGGATCTTTTTCAGTATCTGTGTTCACCGTTTCTATTTGTTCCTTAGAATCTGTTGTCTTAACATATTCAACGGAATCTGGTCCACAATCTTTCACCTGTTTCTCGAAAACCGTTTGAAATTAATATTAGTTGGAAAAAGAATAAGTAGTGTATGTATGTGTGTGTTTATATCATAGAATTTCTATACTATTTAAAACTGACCTCCTCAAGTATTTCATCTCTAGCAAATATTGCATGAGTTTCCTTCAAGCCACTGTCTCCATCTGTGGCTTCTTCTCTGGTGTTTTCACTTTCATC
Source organism: Quercus suber (assembly GCF_002906115.3). Lineage (NCBI taxonomy): Eukaryota > Viridiplantae > Streptophyta > Magnoliopsida > Fagales > Fagaceae > Quercus > Quercus suber. The sequence continues at coordinate 1,508,771 of NW_027069487.1, read as the reverse complement.
AGTTTTATCAACTCCCTCATGCTCATCTGTCGTCTTAAGAATACCTTCATCTTGTATCTTTTCTTCTTCTGGCGCTTTTGTAACAGATGCTTCTAACTCTCCCATTGGATCTTTTTCAATATTTGTGTTCGCCATTTCTATTTGTTCCTCAGAATCTATTGTTTTAACATATTTATTGGAATCTGGGCCATAGTTTTTCACCTGTTTCTCAAATAACATTTGAAATTAATATTAGTTGGAAGAAGAATAAGTAGTGTGTTTATATCATAGAATTTTTATCTATTTAAACCTAACCTCCTCAAGTATATCATCTCTAGCAAATATTGCATGAGTTTCCTTCAAGCCATTGTCTCCATCTGTGGCTTCTTCTTTTATGTTTTCACTTTCATCAGTTTTATCAACTCCCTCATGCTCATTTGTTGGCTTAAGAATACCTTTATCTTGTATCTTTTCTTCTTCTGGTGCTTTTGTAACTGGTGCTTCTGACTCCCTCATTGGATCTTTTTCAATATCTGTGTTCACCGTTTCTATTTGTTCCTTAGAATCTGTTGTCTTAACATATTCAATGGAATCCGAGCCACAGTCTTTCACCTGTTTCTCAAATAACGTTTGAAATTAATATTAATTAGAAAAAGAATAAGTAGTGTGTTTATATCATAGAATTTCTATACTATTTAAAACTGACCTCCTCAAGTATTTCATCTCTAGCAAATATTGCATGAGTTTCCTTCAAGCCATTGTCTCCATCTGTGGCTTCTTCTTTGATGTTTTCACTTTCATCAGTTTTATCAACTCCCTCACGCTCATCTGTCAGCTGAAGAATATCTTTATCTTGTATCTTTTCTTCTTCTGGTGCTTTTGTAACAGGTGCTTTTGACTCCCCTATTGCATCTTTTTCAATATCCGTGTTCACTGTTTCTATTTGTCCCTTAGAATCTGTTGTCTTAACATATTCAATGGGATCTGGGCCACAGTCTTTCACCTGTTTCTTGAAAACCATTGAAAATTAATATTAGTTGGAAGAAGAATAAGTAGTGTGTGTGTGTGTGTTTATATCATAGAATTTCTATACTGTTTAAAACTGACCTCCTCAAGTATTTCATCTCTAGCAAATATTGCTTGAGTTTCCTTCAAGCCACTGTCTCCATCTGTGGCTTCTTCTTTGATGTTTTCACTTTCATCAGTTTTATCAACTCCCTCATGCTCATCTGTTTGCTTAAGAATACCTTCATCTTGTATCTTTTCTTCTTCTGGTGCTTTTGTAACAGATGCTTCTGACTCTCCCATTGGATCTTTTTCAATATCTGTGTTCCCCATTTCTATTTGTTCCGCAGAATCTATTGTCTTAACATATTCAATGGAATCTGGGCCACAGTCTTTCACCTGTTTCTCAAATAACATTTGAAATTAATATTAGTTGGAAGAAGAATAAGTAGTGTGTTTATATCATAGAATTTCTATACTATTTAAAACTAACCTCCTCAAGTATTTCATCTCTCGCAAATATTGCATGAGTTTCCTTCAAGCCACTGTCTCCATCTGTGGCTTCTTCTTTGATGTTTTTACTTTCATCAGTTTTATCAACTCCCTCACGCTCATCTATCGGCTTAACAATACCTTCATCTCGTATCTTTTCTTCTTCTGGTGCTTTTGTAACAGGTGCTTCTGACTCCTCCATTGGATCTTTTTCAATATTTGTGCTCACTGTTTCTATTTGTTCCTCAGAATCTATTGTCTTAACATATTCAATGGAATCTGGGCCACAGTCTTTCACCTGTTTCTTAAATAACGTTTGAAATTAATATTAATCAGAAAAAGAATAAGTAGTGTGTTTATATCATAGAATTTCTATACTATTTAACACTAACCTCCTCAAGTATTTCATCTCTAGCAAATATTGCATGAGTTTCCTTCAAGCCATTGTCTCCATCTGTGGCTTCTTCTTTTATGTTTTCACTTTCATCAGTTTTATCAGCTCCCTCATGCTCATTTGTTGGCTTAAGAATACCTTTATCTTGTATCTTTTCTTCTTCTGGTGCTTTTGTAGCTGGTGCTTCTGACTCCCTCGTTGGATCTTTTTCAATATCTGTGTCCACCGTTTCTATTTGTTCCTTAGAGTCTGTTGTCTTAATATATTCAATGGAATCTAAACCACTGTCTTTTACCTGTTTCTCAAATAACGTTTGAAATTAATATTAATTAGAAAAAGAATAAGTTGTGTGTTTATATCATAGAATTTCTATACTATTTAAAACTGACCTCCTCAAGTATTTCATCTCTAGCAAATATTGCATGAGTTTCCTTCAAGCCATTGTCTCCATCTGTGGCTTCTTCTTTGATGTTTTCACTTTCATCAGTTTTATCAACTCCCTCACGCTCATCTGTCGGCTGAAGAATATCTTCATCTTGTATCTTTTCTTCTTCTGGTGCTTTCATAACTGGTGCTTTTGACTCCCCTATTGCATCTTTTTCAATATCCGTGTTCACTGTTTCTATTTGTCCCTTAGAATCTGTTGTCTTAACATATTCAATGAAATCTGGGCCACAGTCTTTCACCTGTTTCTCGAAAACCATTTGAAATTAATATTAGTTGGAAGAAGAATAAGTAGTGTGTGTGTGTGTGTGTTTATATCATAGAATTTCTATACTGTTTAAAACTGACCTCCTCAAGTATTTCATCTCTAGCAAATATTGCTTGAGTTTCCTTCAAGCCACTGTGTCCATTTGTGGCTTCTTCTCTGATGTTTTCACTTCCGTCTGTTTTATCAACTCTCTCAGGCTCATCTGTCGGCTTAAGAATACCTTCATCTTGTATCTTTTCTTCTTCTGGTGCTTTTGTAACAGATGCTTCTGACTCTCCCATTGGATCTTTTTCAATATCTGTGTTTGCCATTTCTATTTGTTCCTCAGAATCTATTGTCTTAACATATTCAATGGAATCTGGGCCACAGTTTTTCACCTGTTTCTGAAATAACATTTGAAATTAATATTGGTTGGAAGAAGAATAAGTAGTGTGTTTATATCATAGAATTTCTATACTATTTTAAACTAACCTCCTCAAGTATTTCATCTCTAGCAAATATTGCATGAGTTTCCTTCAAGCCACTGTCTCCATCTGTGGCTTCTTCTTTGATGTTTTCACTTTCATCAGTTTTATCAACTCTCTCACGCTCATCTATCGGCTTAACAATACCTTCATCTCGTATCTTTTTTTCTTCTGGTGCTTTTGTAACAGGTGCTTCTGACTCCTCCATTGGATCCTTTTCAATATTTGTGTTCACTGTTTCTATTTGTTCCTCAGAATCTATTGTCTTGACATATTCAATGGAATCTGGGCCATAGTCTTTCACCTGTTTCTTAAATAACGTTTGAAATTAATATTAATCAGAAAAAGAATAAGTAGTGTGTTCATATCATAGAATTTCTATACTATTTGACACTGACCTCCTCAAGTATTTCATCTCTAGCAAATATTGCATGAGTTTCTTTCAAGCCATTGTCTCCATCTGTGGCTTCTTCTTTTATTTTTTCACTTTCATCAGTTTTATCAACTCCCTCATGTTCATTTGTTGGCTTTAGAATACCTTTATCTTGTATATTTTCTTCTTCTGGTGCTTTTGTAACTGGTGCTTCTAACTCCCTCATTGGATCTTTTTCAATATCTGTGTTCACCGTTTCTATTTGTTCCTTAGAATCTGTTGTCTTAACATATTCAATGGAATCTGAGCCACAGTCTTTCACCTATTTCTCAAATAACGTTTGAAATTGATATTAATCAGAAAAAGAATAAGTAGTGTGTTTATATTATAGAATTTCTATACTATTTAAAACTGACCTCCTCAAGTATTTCATCTCTAGCAAATATTGCATGAGTTTCCTCCAAGCCACTGTCTCCATCTGTGGCTTCTTTTTTGATGTTTTCACTTTCATCAGTTTTATCAACTCCCTCACGCTCATCTGTCGGTTGAAGAATGTCTTCATCTTGTATCTTTTCTTCTTCTGGTGCTTTTGTAACAGGTGCTTTTGACTCCCCAATTGCATCTTTTTCAATATCCGTGTTCACTGTTTCTATTTGTCCCTTAGAATCTGTTGTCTTAATATATTCAATGGAATCTTGGCCACAGTCTTTCACCTGTTTCTCGAAAACCATTTGAAATTAATATTAGTTGGAAGAAGAATAAGTAGTGTGTGTGTGTGTTTATATCATGGAATTTCTATACTGTTTAAAACTGACCTCCTCAAGAATTTCATCTCTAGCAAATATTGCTTGAGTTTCCTTCAAGCCACTGTCTCCATCTGTGGCTTCTTTTCTGATGTTTTCACTTTCATCAGTTTTATCAATTCCCTCATGCTCATCTGTCGGCTGAAGAATACCTTCATCTTGTATCTTTTCTTCTTCTGGTGCTTTTGTAACAGTTGCTTCTGACTCTCCCATTGGATCTTTTTCAATATCTGTGTTTGCCATTTCTATTTGTTCCTCAGAATGTATTGTCTTAACATATTCAAAGGAATCTGGGCCACAGTCTTTCACCTATTTCTCAAATAACATTTGAAATTAATATTAGTTGGAAGAAGAATAAGTAGTGTGTTTATATCATGGAATTTCTATACTATTTAAAACTAACCTCTTCAAGTATTTCATCTCTAGCAAATATTGCTTGAGTTTCCTTCAAGCCACTGTCTCCATCTGTGGCTTCTTCTTTGATGTTTTCACTGTCATCAGTTTCATCAGTTCCCTCATGCTCATTTGTTGGCTTAAGAATACCTTTATCTTGTATCTTTTCTTCTTCTGGTTCTTTTGTAACAGGTGCTTCTGACTCTCCCATTGGATCTTTTTCAATATCTGTGTTCACCATTTCTATTTGTTCCTTAGAATCTGTTGTTTTAACATATTCAATGGAATCTGGGCCACAGTCTTTCACCTGTTTTTTAAATAACGTTTGAAATTAATATTAATCAGAAAAAGAATAAGTAGTGTGTTTATATCATAGAATTTCTGTACTATTTAACACTAACCTCCTCAAGTATTTCATCTCTAGCAAATATTGCATGAGTTTCCTTCAAGCCATTGTCTCCATCTGTGGCTTTTTTGATGTTTTCACTTTCATCAGTTTTATTAACTTCCTCACGCTCATCTGTTGGCTTAAGAATACCTTCATCTTGTATCTTTTCTTCTTTTGGTGCTTTTGTAACAGTTGCTTTTGACTCCTCCGTTGGATCTTTTTCAATATCTGTGTTCACCGTTTCTATTTGTTCCTTAGAATCTGTTGTCTTAACATATTCAATGGAATCTAGGCCACATTCTTTCACCTATTTCTCAAGTAGCATTTGAAATTAATATTAGTTGGCAGAAGAATAGGTGGTGTGTTTGTGTGTGTGTGTGTGTGTGTTTATATCATAGAATTTTTATACTATTTAAAACTGACCTCCTCGAGTATTTCATCTCTAGCAAATATTGCATGAGTTTCCTTCAAATCGCTCTTTCTATCTTTGGCCTGTTCTATGATGTTTTCACTTTCATTAACTTTCTCAACTCCCTCATGCTCCTCTACTGGGTCAAGACCGTCTTCATTTGGTATCTTTACTTCTGTTGGTGCTTCTGTAATAAGTACCTTTGTCTCCCCTGTTGGATCTTCTTCAATATTTGTGTTTACAGTTTCTGTCTGCTCCTTGGAGTATGATGCCTTGTGACATTCAGTGGATTCTAGGCCATAGTCCTTTTCCTGTTTATCAAATAACGTTTCACATTGATGTTCACCAGAAGAAGAAAATGAAATAACATATGAGATATGTATAACATAAAATTTCTTTACTAATTCAATCTCACCTTCTTAAGTATTTCATCTTTAGCTAATATTGTATGAATTTCTTTCAAGTTGCTCTCTCCTTCAATGGCCTGTTCCCTGGTGCTTTCACTTTCATCAACGTCCTCAACTCCCTTATGCACATCTGCTGGCTCATGACCACTTTCATATGGTATCTTTTCTTCTTCTGGTGCTTTTGTAACAGGTGTTTCTGTCTCTCCTGTTGGATCTTCTTCAATCTTTGTGTTTGTTGTTTCTGTATGTTCCTCAGAGTCTATTGTCTTAAGATATTCAGTGGATTCTGGGCCAGAGTCTTTTTCCTGTTTATCAATCCCCAGAAGATTAAGAAGATTAAAAAGAAGCCACATTTTTTTTCCTTATGGTTTATACGGTGCTTTCCATATTCAATCTTATATTTCTGTCTACGTGACTTGCAATATGTGTGATGCAGGTTACTGATCATACAAGAGATCTTGAAGAGATGCAGAATGTCTCAAAGAGAAGAATACCTTGCATCTCTGCATAGGTGTGTGCATTTTAATATGAATGGTAATTGCATGTAAATGAGATATATAACATTTTCTTTTCATGTTCCAGAGGATCAGTTAGTACATAATAATGTTTTACCAAGAAATGCCCACTTTGCTCTCTTATAACTGGTCTAATTGTTGAAGTTAAACCTGAAAATGCCTGACTTTGAAGCTAAACAAGTTTTACCCATACCATTTTTGGGCAGTTCTATATAATCCACTTGAACATGAAGCTCATGTTCTGCAAGTCCTGTCTTTCTTCTCTTTGAAGTCAATTGGTGCCCATGAAAATTTCTTGCTATGCTATACGGGCCCCATTATGCTTAATAAAATACACACACACACACACACACACACACACACACAGAATTCTATACTAGTTGAAGCTCACCTTCTCAGCTATTTCATCTCTTGTAGATACAGTATGAATTTCCTTCACATCACTATCTCCATCTGTCGCATGTTCTCTTATGTCTTCACTTCCATTGACTTTCTTAACTCCGTCATGCACCTGTTCAACATATTTTAGTAATAGAACCTCAGGAAATCACTCATGTAAAAGAAAATTATGCCTACATAGTAGTTGATCTCCTGACCTTTTCAGTAGTACTGACAGTAGTAATGGTGTCTTCTGCCTTTTGTGATTCATGAATATGATCTTTGGCTTCCAATTTGTGCTCCATTTCCATTTTTCTCTCTGTTTCACCTTCAATTTGGCCTATATTCTTTTGCTCAACGGATTCCGAATTCCACTCCTGAACATCATCTTTGTTCTCCTCAGTTTGACTCTCGTTGGTTTGAGGAAGTGTATCATCACTTTGATCTTTGTTCGTTGATTCAGAGACAAAATCAGGCTTTTGACCCAGATCAGCTGATTCTAGATTCTGTTCCAGACCAATATATTGGTAAAAAGCTAAATGTAGTTCACAATAAAATAAAGATATATTGGTAGTGATTTGAATTTCATGGAGAAAGAGAAAAGAAACATAAGAAAAGAATATGGATGCATTAGTTAGTCTTGTAATACGGTTGTTCATCATGAATAATGATATCATAAATTGAAAGAATGTGTTCTTCAATCAAGTTAAATATTTGTTATTGCTTAGTTTTTAGAATGAGATAATTTATATTGCTGTTACCTTTTCTGCTATTTGATCATTGTCTTTGGTGTTTGTAGGCTCACATTCGTGGCTATGAGCTCCTGCATTCAATTCAGCTGTTCCTTTCTCTACTACATCACCTTTTAAGCTAACTTCCAAGTTCTGAACAGAATCCTCTTGTTCCAGGGTAGCCTTTTCACTATCTTTACACGTACTAATTGCAATATCCTTTGAGGCCTCCTTAGATGGATTTTCATGCGTGAAAGTGTCCAATTTGGATAGCTCAGTTTGATCTGCTAAATTGAGATAATTTATATTGCTGTTACCTTTTCTGCTATTTGATCATTGTCTTTGGTGTTTGTAGGCTCACATTCGTGGCTATGAGCTCCTGCATTCAATTCAGCTGTTCCTTTCTCTACTACATCACCTTTTAAGCTAACTTCCAAGTTCTGAACAGAATCCTCTTGTTCCAGGGTAGCCTTTTCACTATCTTTACACGTACTAATTGCAATATCCTTTGAGGCCTCCTTAGATGGATTTTCATGCGTGAAAGTGTCCAATTTGGATAGCTCAGTTTGATCTGCTAAATCATTGGTTTCTCCCCTCTGTGAGATCTCCAAATCTTCTGTATCATAGCTATTCTTTTCACCGTGTAGCTCTGGGGGCATTTGTGACTCTGCATCCTTGAGCTTTTGAACTTTTTCATTTGCATCCTCCGTCCCATTGTCTGAAGAGAACAATTCAGAAACATCTTTTGGTTTAATGGGTTCATCTTCCTTTTGTATCAACTTCTCATCTGTTTCCTGCACACTGGAAGGAGTTTTGGCATTTAAATCTGCGATAACATCTTTTTCTGGAGTCTCTTCTACCATCTTGCTTACTACAATTGTTATGGGCTCATGGTCTTTCAATGGCATTACATTAGAATCTCGAGAGCTATCTTCTGATATGCTATCTATGGGTTTCTCAGCGGTAGTCACTTCTACTTCATGGCCAATTCCTCTAGGAGGTTCTTCTTTTTTCATTTGATGCTCAATTTTTTCTCCACCTCCATCTGCTACAATCGAAATCTCCTTGTTCCTATTCTCTTCCAAGCCAGAAATATCCTCTGGTTGGACATCAATATCTACATTGTCTAAGTTAGTTTCTTCTGTTTCAATGGTTGCTGGACCATTCCCTTCAGGAGCAATATCAGAGCTTTTGACTTGCTCATAATTTTCTGGTTTGGCTTCTTTCAAGCCCGTTTCTTCACACAAAACAGTGACAGATGCAGAGTCAAAATCATTATTAGTGTGTTCTTCTTGCTTCAGGATTTCTTCTTTGGTCTCTTTCTCAGATACCTCAGGCACAACGGAAGAGTTTTCTGCAGAAGTCAAAGTTATGTTCTTATTTGGCTCTGCACTGTCCTGTAAGGTCCCTGATTTTGATTCCTCTGTCAAATCTTTTACCCCGATCTGCTCTATGAACTCCAAATCTGGGCTTTTGACCTGTTGAACAAATTAAATAGTAAGTCAACAAGTGAGAGTAGACATGGAAGATTTTGGAAATCAGTTCAGATTTTTTGTACAAGCTGACCTCCTCTTTTAACTTCATATCATCACTTTCATCTTCCTTTAAGTTTCCCTTTACTGTTACTTCTCCAACTGATAAAGAAGAGAGTTCTGTGATGTTTGATTCCTCCAAGTTCGGTTGTACTGTTTCTATATGTGAAGCTGTTGTCTCAAACCCACTAGATTCCTAATTTAAAAAAGAAGGGGGGGGGGGGGGGGGGGGGGGGGGGAAGAGAGGTGAGCAAGATTTGGTAATTAGATAAGAGCACAGAGATGAATTTATTTTTTATGAAGCTTAAAATTTTAACTAACCTGATCATCTTTGGAGTTATCTTCAGTTGTTTCTTTCTCATTGAATGCTGGAGACTGGTCCTTAACAATATCAGTTTCCTCTAGTATATGTTCCCTATTTCCTTTACTGACACTAGTAGTATTAAAAACCTACATTTCCGATGAAGTTTTGAATTAGATTACATTGTTTTGATAGAAAAGAAAATCAGTAAAGTGTACATGTGATGTTAAATTAGGATGTATTAGTTGACACTTGATGGTAATGCACAAGATTGAAAAGAATGGAATATTTTTAGCCAGCACCCTCATAGTAAATATGAGGAACTTGCTTTCCTTGTTTTGTGAATTTTAGGTTTCTGTCTGCAAACTATCAATTCTCTATGCTCCTAACAGCTGTGCAATGAGAGTTCTAATCCAAAAAATATATTTTGTAGCAGCTAGACACACTGAATAAAATGCATAACATTTAAAAAGGAAAACAAAATAAAAAACTATGATGTATTTAACATATGGTGAGTCAATATCATAATTGTGCCTTTAGGGGTTTTCATATCTCCCAGTGACTCATTCTCTAGTTTAAGATCCTCCAGCTGGGTGGTCAACTTAATCTACGTGGGGAAACAACTTGTCACATAAGTAACCATATATAAATGAGATATGAATTTTGTTAGAATAAGGGTTAAATAATTGTTAATAATCTCCCCATTTCTTAACCTCTTAAACTTTTGGGACAAGTAGTAATTTGTCATGGTATCATAGTAGGTAATCTTACATACCTCAGTTTGATCAGCTGAATCACTGGTTTCTCCCCTCTTTGAGATATCCACATCTTCTGCATCATAGCTATTCTTTCCATTCTGTATCTTAGGGAGCATATGTGACTCTGCATCTTTGTGCTTTAGGACTTCTTCATTTACACCCTCCTTCCCATCATCTGAAGAGAACAATTCAGAAACATCTTTAGATTTAATGGATTCATCTTCCTTTTGCGTTAAGTTCTCATTTGTTTCCTTCACCCTGGAAGGAGTTTTGGCATTTGCATATGTGGTTTCATCTCTTGCTAGAGTCTCTTCTACGATCCTGCTTAATTCAATTATCATGGGTTCATGGTCTTTCAAAGGCGTCATATAAGAATCTTGAAAGCTATCTTCTGATATGCTATCTAAAGGTTTCTCAGCAGTGGTCACTTCTACTTCATGGCCAATTCCTGTTGTAGGAGCTTTATCCTCCATTTGATGCTCATTTTTTTCTCCACCTCCTTCTGCTACGGTCCAAATCCCCTTGTTCCTATTCTCTTCTGAGCTGGAAATCTTCCCTGGTTGGACATCAATAGCTACATTGACTAAGTTAGATCTGTCTGTTTCAGTTGTTGCTGGCCCTTCAGTAGCAATATCAGAGCTTTTGACTAGCTCATTATTTCCTGGTTTGGCTTCTTTCAAGCCTGTTTCTTCACTAAGAATGATGACAGATGCAGAGTCAAAATCATTATTTGTGTGTTCTTCTTGCTTCAGGATTTGTTCTTTGATCATTTTTTCAAATATATCAGGCACAAAAGAAGAGGTTTCTGCAATAATCAAAGTACCGAAGTTTTTATTCGGCTCTTCACTGTCCTGTAAGGTCCCTGATTTTGATTCCTCTGTCAAATCTTTTGCTCCAATCTGCTCTATGAACTCCAAATTTGGGCCTCTGACCTGTTGAACAAATAAAATTGAAAGTCAGAAACTGAGAATAGACACAAAATGGTAGATTTGGAAAACAATTCAGATTCTGTGTACAAGCTGACCTCTTCTTTCAACTCCTTTACTATTACCTCTCCAACTGATGAAGAAGAGAGTTCTGCAATGCCTGGCTCCTCCAAGTTTGGTTTTTCTTCTTCTATACTTGAAGCTGTTGTCCCTAACCCCCTGCATTCCTAATGAAAAGAAAGGGAAGGGAGAAAGGTTTGGTAATTAGAGAAGAGCACAACGATGAATTTAATTTCTTTTAAACTTAAAATTTTTATCTAAGTAGAACCTGTTGATCTTTGGAGTTCTCTTCAGTTGTTTCTTTCTCATTGAATTCTGGAGACTGGTCCTTAACACTGTCAATTTCCTCTAATATCAGTTCCCTATTTCCTTTGTCGATACTAGTAGTAGCATCAAATGTCTACATTGCAAATGAAGTTTTGAATTAGACTCCATTGTTTTGATAGAAAAGAAATCAGTAGAGTGTACCTTTGATATTAAATTAAGGATGTATTAGTTGATACTTGACAGTAATGCACAAGATTGAAATAATTGGAATATGTTTTGATAGTGCCCCATAGTAAATATAAGGAACTCAGTTTCCTTGGTTTTGGTGAATTTTAGGTTTCTTTTGCAAACTATCAATTCTCTATTCTCCTAACAACCGGGCAGTGGGAGTTCTAATCTGCATAAAAATTTAGTAGTAGCAACACACTTCGAAGAAAATGCATATTGTTTAAAACGGGAAAACAAAATAAAATAAAAACTTGTTAAGTGCTGAACATATGGTGACTCAATAGCACAATTGTGCCTTTTGTTTTTTTTCGTATCCCCCTGTGACTCATTCTTTTGTTTCCTCCAGCTTAGTGGTCAACTTAATCTCTGTAGGAAAACAACTTGTCACGTTATAACCAAATATAAATGAGATTTGACTTTTGTTAGAATAAAGGTAAAATAATCAAATTTACTCTTTCCTAACAACTTATATTTTTGGGAGAATTAGTAATTTGTCATGGTGTTAAAGTGGTGTTCCTAAGTTTGAAGCATATCTCCTCTCTGTCCCATCTAAAAAGTTAAAAATCCTATGTGTTTGGCCCCACTTATTTAGAGGGACAAAGATTTTATTATAGTATTTACCTTTTCTCTTGCAGCTTCTTTTTCTTTTTTATCATCAGTAGTTTCTGTTTCTTCTCTCTTTTCTCTTTCTGAAGTTTCTTCAAGGTTCTGAATGATTCCTTCCTCTTTCATGCAGGTAGTCTTTTTCATATTTTCACTTGAAGATTCTGCCTCCATTTCTTCAGGCGTTACATCTAGAACTTGTTCAAGCTTCTCATTTGCATCTCTCTGGAAGACCGGTTCCAACTCTTCTCCACCTTTTGCTGTTTCCTTCACACTATTTCCTTCGGCCTCAGCAACCCCGTTAATGCCATCATTGCCTTCAGCTATTTTCATAGAAGATATTTCCCCATCTCTTTTCTCTATTGAAGCTTCTGTTGGAATCATGTTCTCATCTTGTCCCTGCAGACATTCCTCTTGTTTTGCTAGTGGAGTATTAAGAGCTTTTTCATGTTTTTCAACTTCATGATCTGTCTCACATGCGATGCTCTCATCAACTGCATCTTTCTGTAAAACATGTTCTGAATCTTCTTCACCTTTTGGTGTTCCATCGGCATTGTTTTCTCTGGCCTCATCTTGCCTATTATTGCCATCTTGCCTCAGCAACCCCGTTAATGCCATCATTGCCTTCAGCTATTTTCATAGAAGATATTTCCCCATCTCTTTTCTCTATTGAAGCTTCTGTTGGAATCATGTTCTCATCTTGTCCCTGCAGACATTCCTCTTGTTTTGCTAGTGGAGTATTAAGAGCTTTTTCATGTTTTTCAACTTCATGATCTGTCTCACATGCGATGCTCTCATCAACTGCATCTTTCTGTAAAACATGTTCTGAATCTTCTTCACCTTTTGGTGTTCCATCGGCATTGTTTTCTCTGGCCTCATCTTGCCTATTATTGCCATCTTCGTGTTCAGCCACTTTGACAAGAGATGAGTCCTCATCTTTATTCTCCATTGAAGCTTCTGTTGGAGCTAAGTCCTCGCCATCTACATGGAGGTCTTCCTCTAGATTCAACAATGATTTATCAAGAATATTGTCTGGGCTTTCAACATTGTGATATTTCTCTTGTGGGTCATCTTTCTGCAAGACCTGCTCTGAATTTTCTTCACCTTTTGCGGTGACCTTTACACTATCTTCCATAGTCTCAGCTATTCTATTATTCTCATCATTGTTTTCAGCCACTTTGACAGAAAATGTGTCCTCATCACTATTCTCTATTGAAGTTTTTGTCGGAAACGAGTTATAACCTTCTCCCTGTAGAACTTCCTCTTGTTTCACGAACAACGTATCAAGATTATTTTCAGGGCTGTCAACATTGCGATTTTCCATGCCTACAATGTTCTGTCCTGGTTCATTTATCTGTAGTATTTTCTCTGAATCTTCTCCACCTTCTGGTATTACCTTTTCACTGTTTTCTATAGCTTCAGCTTGTCCATTGTCATTGTTGTCCTCAACCACTTTGATGTAAGATGTGTCCTCGTCTCTTTTCTCTATTGCAGCTTCTGTTGGAGCCAGGTTTTCAGATTCTCCCTGTAGGCCTTCCTCCTGTTTCACCAATTGAGGATCAGAAATAGTTTCTAGGATTTCAGCTCCATTATTTGTCTCATGTGTAATGCCCTCTCCTGATTCATATTTCTGTAAAATTTGTTCTGAATTTTCTTCACCTTTTGGTGTTGCCTTTGCACTGTTCTCCATAGCCTCAGTTAGCTTGTCATTGTCATCATTGTCCACAGAAACTTTGACAGAAGTAATGGCTTCATCTCTTTTCTCTTGTGAAGTTTCTGCTTGAGCCAGGTTCGTACTTTCTCCCTGCAAACCTTTCCCTGGGTTCACCAATGAAGTATCAAGAATTTCTCTGGGGCTTTCAAACTCATGATTTGTCTCTTGTGGTTCGTCATGCTGTAAAGCTTGTTCTGAATCTTCTTCACCTTCAGGGTTGTCAACATTGTGATTTTCCACGCCTACAATGCTCTGTCCTGGTTCATCTATCTGTAGTATTTTTTCTGAATCTTCTCCACCTTCTGTTGTTACCTTTTCACTGTTTTCTGTAACTTCAGCTTGTTCATTGTCATCGTTGTCCTCAGTTACTTTGATGTAAGATTCCTCTTCCCTTTTCTCTATTGCAGCTTCTGTTCTTGGAGCCAGGTTTTCAGATTCTCCCTGCAAGCCTTCCTCCTGTTTCACCAATGTAGGATCAGAAACGGCTCCATTATTTGTCTCACGTGTAATGCCCTCTGCTGGTTCATCTTTCTGTAAAATTTGATCTGAATCTTCTTCACCTTCTGGTGTTGCCTTTGCACTGTTCTCTGTAGTCTCAACTAGCCTGTCATTATCCACAACAATTTTGACAGAAGATATGCCTTCATCTATTTTCTCTTGTGAAGTTTCTGCTGGAGCCAGGTTTGTACTTCCTCCCTGCAAACCTTTCCCTACCAATGAAGTATCAAGAACTTCTCCAGGGCTTTCAAACTCATGATTTGTCTCTCGTGGTTCATCATGCTGTAAAGCATGTTCTGAATCTTCTTCTCCTTCAGGGCTGTCAACATTGCGATTTTCCATGCCTACAGTGCTCTGTCCTGGATCATTTATCTGTAGTATTTTCTCTGAATCTTCTCCACCTTCTGGTGTTACCTTTTCACTGTTTTCTGTACCTTCAGCTTGTTCATTGTCATCATTGTCCTCAGTTACTTTGATGTAAGATGTGTCCTCATCTCTTTTCTCTATTGCGGCTTCTGTTGGAGCCAGGTTTTCAGATTCTCCCTGCAGGCCTTCCTCCTGTGTCACCAATGTAGGATCAGAAATATTCTCTGGGATTTCGGCTCCATTATTTGTCTCACGTGTAATGCCTTCTCCTGGTTCATCTTTCTGTAAAATTTGATCTGAATCTTCTTCACCTTCTGGTGTTGCCTTTGCTTTGTTCTCTGTAGTCTCAGCTAGCCTGTCATTGTCCACAACAACTTTGACAGAAGATATGCCTTCATCTCTTTTCTCTTGTGAAGTTTCTGCCTGAGCCAGGGTTGTACTTTCTCCTTGCAAGCCTTTCCCTGGGTTCACCAATGAAGTATCAAGAACTTCTCCAGGGCTTTCAAACTCATGTTTTGTCTCTCGGGGTTCATCATGCTGTAAAGCATATTCTGAATCTTCTTCACCTTTTGGTGTTACCTTTACACTGGTTTCTGTAGTTTCAGCTAGCTTGTTATTTTCATCATTCTCTTCAGCCATTTTGATGGAATATGTTTCCTCATCATTGTTCTTTATTGAAGCTTCAGTTGAATCCAGATTTTCACCTTCTTCTTGCAGAGCTTCCTTTTGTTTCACTAATGCAGCAGTGAGAATATTTTCTTGGCTTTCAACTACAATGCTTGCTGTTTCATCTATCTGCAATCCCTCTTCTGAATCTTCTTCCCCTTGTGGAGTTACCTTTGCACTGTTTCCTGTAGCTTCAGCTAGCCCGATATTGTTATTGTCATTGTCATTGTTGTCCTCAGTCACTTTGACAGAAGATGTGTCCTCGTCTCCATTCTCTGCTGAAGCTTCTGTAGAAACCAGGTGCTCAACTTCTCCCTGGAGACCTTCCTCTTGTTTTGCCAATGAAGCATGAAGAATTTCTTCTGGGCTTTCATCATGATTTGTCTCATGTGCAATGCTCTCACCTGCTCTGGCAGGCTGTGACTTCTCTAAAATCTGTCAAATTAAGTATATCCCATACAAGTTAAAGTTTGGAAAAAAAAAAAAAAAAACAATTAAGCCATGTAATTTTGATAAAAGCTAACCTCATCTTTGTAGGCTTCCTTTTCATCTTCTTTGAAGTCTTGAATTGGACCTTTTCCAGTGGACTCTGGCGAGAGTTCATTGATTTGTCCTTCTTTCATTATCTCTAAACTGCCATCCTCCTCTCTTGAAATTTTTGTTTCCTTTTCACTGTCTTGGTATATCTTTGTTGTTTCCTTTTCAATTGGTTTTGGTGTGAAAAATGTAGCATTGGCTTCAGAAATCTGTTCTTTATTGACATCCCCACTACCTGGAACTGGAATCTTATGCCCATCATGCACCTGTTTTAACAGACGAGGCTTCAGAATGAAAATGAGCTGAATAGAATAAAACTACAGAAAATGAGAATTTTTGTGTGAATAAATAGACACACATATATAGAAGTGTGCATGCACGTACATACATATTGATAAATTACTGAATGTTCTAAAAGCTTAAACTATTAGGAAATTGTGAATTTAATCATTTAATAATAATTCTAACACCTCCACCTCACATGTGGGCCTAAACTCCCCCTTATTAAGTGAGGCCTAGCGCTTGGGATTCTTAACATGTCAAATGGGAGGTAGGGTGGAGGCAGGGACAAACTTAGAATCTCCTGCTTTAATACCATGATAAATTACCGAATGTTCCAAAAGCTTAAGCTATAAGGAAATGGTAAATTTAATCATTTAATAATAATTCTAACACATATGTATCCATGTACATACACATTCATTTAATTATAAGTTCTACATTGCAGTCAAACCTCTTCCAGTATTATATTGCTCCTCTCATCTTCACCGCTCAATGTTGGTGCTGGTTCCATAAGACTTCTTACTGGTAAGCTTTGCTCAACAGTCTTGTCTCCAGTATATACAGAGTGGGCGACTTTAGTTCTGTCATTTTCAAGTGAGCCTTCTTCAATGTCATTACCTGCATTGGATGTTTAAAGTTCATCATTTCCTACAAACTCATTGGAGTATACATATATGTTGGCTGTAGTCAAATATTTGACTTTGTTAGCAGTTATAGAAATTTGTGGCCGTACTGAAGTGTTGATGAGCCTGTGAGCTTTCTAGAACAGTAGCTACTTGCTTGTTATCATGCATTAGTTTTGTTAATGACGATATGGATTTGGTGTAATTTGTATTAAATGGAATTTTCTTTGATCTCTAATGGTGATGGTCATATATTTGGTGTAATTCGTTTTTCCTTTTAAGAAGAAGAATTCCAGTGAAGAAGAAGGGTGAGAAAATTGAAGGAAATGGCCACAAAATGTAAAATCTGTTAGTTTGGATGGAAAACTAACAGTTTCAATTTGTCCAAACTTTAGTAGTAATATTAGCAATTGAAATATTTTGGACTAGATTGTGAAAGTGCCAAACCAAAGGGGGTAAATTGTGATTCATAAAGATGGAGAGATTAAAGATTATGTGAATTTTAGGATAAGAGTAAGGTGGATGAAGTAGAAAAATGCATCAAGAGTATTATATAATTGTAGAATAACTATTAAGTTAAAGGGGCAATTTATAAGACTGCTATAAGACCAATTATGCTCTATGTACTAAATGTTAGACTGTTAAGAAGCGACATATTCATAAAATGAGTGTACTCAATATGAGAATGTTAAGATTATAGAAGTGGATATACACAGAAAGATAGCATTCAAAATGAGTAAATTCGCTTAAAGATAGGGGACCCTTATTGATAAAAAGATGAGGAAGAGTTGCTTGAGATTATTAGGTCATGTTTGGAGGAGAGAGATTAATGCACCAATGAAAAACGGTGAGTTAATTTAAGTTGAGATAACAAAAAAAGGTAGAAGAAGAAGAAGAAGAAAAAAATAAAATTAGTGAAAGTTCTAAAAAAGGACATGCCAATTAAGGAAGTAATGCTGAGTATAACTTCGAATAGAATAGAATGACAAAAAAAGAATATATGTGATTTGACTCTAAGTATGACTTACTTAGTGATTGAGTCCCTATATTAGAAATGTCTTTTTTAGTGTTCAGAACCTGTCTACAGGGCTCCTACCTACTGCAACCAAAAGCTCATAATACATTTCCCTGTTTTGTTTGAACTTTTAAAGTTTGTTTTAATTACTAGTAAGATGAGCATGAATTATGTGAAAATTTTGGTTGAGGTTTTGAATTGAAACTACTCACTTTTTGCAATTTTATGTATACCTGTAACAATAGCTTCTTCCTTATGTGTCACCTCTGGTATGTTAGCCTGAGCATCACTGACCTCTAACTTCTCATCAGATTCCAATCCATAAACTGTTTCAAGTTTCTCAGTAATGTTTGTTTCCATTCTTACAGTCCCTTCTGCAGATGAATGCTCTATTAATGTGCCCTCTGTGCTTTTGTATGCTTCAGACGCATTTGCTGCTTGATTTTCCTCAACTGTAGAGGTACAAGTTGACTTTTGTATTTCTTCTTCAGGTTCAAATTCGAAGACTTCATCAATCCTTTTGCCTTGCACTTGTCCCGTCTCTTCAACCAATGAATGTGTAACATGTAAATTATTGGCATTGTTGTTTGGAATTTCAGCTTCTGAACTTTCAGTCTTCTCATTTGAATCAATCAGTGGGGGATTCTGCATCAGAAATAAAGAATCAATGAAATCTTCAGTATTTATGAAAAAAACTGTCTACCTCAACGACATAAAAATAAATTTTCAAAACCAGGATATATGTTCTAATCAAACAAATTGGAGAATAATATTTAAACTTTTTAATTGGAAGAAGAAGAAGAAAGAATATCTAACCTTTTGCCCAGGAATTTCAACACTAGTGGTATCATAAGTAGCAGTTGATTTGTCATCCTGCCTTTTTTCCTTGAAGCTATCTCCTGGATTTTCGAATTCAGTGGTTTCCCTTGAAGCTCCTGTTTCAATCTCCTCAGAAATCTTATTCGAGGGTCTTTCAAGCTCCTCCTTTTCTGGTTCATTTTGCTGCAATAAATTATGCTCAGGACCTCCCTCATGCTCTTTTGATTCCAATTTGCTAAGCTTCATGGCCTCAATGAAATCTGTTTCGCTGATGTTATCTTCATTCACCATGACTGTAAACCCTTCCTTCTCTCTTGTCTCCCCTGCTGAAGCTTCTGTCACATCCAGGTCCTCAGCTTTGCTCTGCATACCATCCTCACATGTCCTGGAGGAAGCATCAGGCTTTTTGTCATAATTTTCAACATCCTTACTGTTTTCACTTGCAGAGCTATCAGCTTGGGCAAATTTCTCAAAGATTTCATTTGGGTTTGTAACTTCTTTTGTACTCTCTATGACAATATTCTCTAACCCAATTTTGGGGTCTACTTTGAATATCTCAGAATTGTCTACTTCCTGCTGGCTCGTCTCTTCTGTGACAAAGGGGGTATCTAACCTGTTCTTATTTTGCATCTCATCTTCAACTGAAGTTACATCTTCCTCTTGCTTGTTTAATTCAGTTGCATCTTGTTTTTTCTCTTCGCATTCAGTGCTGCTGGCCTCTTTTATCTTCTGTCCTACTTCTGGTCCATCTTCTTGTTGGCTTGCCCTGCATTGTTCTAGGATGACAGATGACTTTTCAGGCTTGTCCTTATCTCCATCTCCAATATCCAAGGTTGTACCTTCATCATTCTGAATGTTTGGACTTTCTTCTTTTGAAAAGGAGGCATCTTCAATTCTATCATACATGACCTTATCTTTCTTGTCCTTATTTCCTATCTCTTCGCTAGGCCTAATTGTTTCAGGACCCTTTTCCTCAGCCACCAAATCAGAGTACTTCTCAGTTTCCTTGTACTCTACTCCTTTCAATTTTGTTTCTCCAAGCCCTTCTTGGAAGAGTGTGGTGTCAGCGGTAGAGGATTTGTCTATAGTTTCATCTTTGGTACATAGGTCTGTCACTTTTTCAACATCCTTGTTTAAGTTGTTGACTGTCAAATCTTTGGTATGAACTGAAGCTTTACTAGTTTGAACCGCAGTTGCCTCAAGTATGCTGATAACTTCTTCACTTGATTCTACCAAAGTATCTTTGTCCACCACTGTCTCTCTTTCCTCTTCTTTCTGTGCATCCTTCATCTCTTTCTCTGTACTTTGTGGGATTTCTTCAACGGAAGCCTGTTGATTTGAAATTACTTCAACATGTTGATCATGGACTCTCTCATCCTTTAAAGTTTCATGCCCCTCAATGTTGAGGCTTTCTTCTTCAGTCTTTGCCATCTGTGAACTAGTTCCTGTAACATTTACTGTGTCATGGTTTTTGTCACCTGGTATTGCCCTTTTGTTTATCTCTTCCACTTCTGTTATCTCTATTCCTGCCTCTTCTACAGCCTCAATTTTTTCACCTTTCTGAAGCTGCTTTTCGTCATCTGAAATCACCATTTCTGCTTGTCTTGTTATTTCATCAGCCTGACAAATTCTTCCATCTGCAGTTGATTTAGGGATAGACCATGTTATGACCCAGGTATTGGATAAATTATATGAATTTAGTTTAGAAATAGAATAAATCTTCCTAGATAGATTATTATTGTTATCTATTTGTATTCAATTCAATTCCTATGTTTTAGGATATGATTAGTTCCTATGTTTTAGGATTTGTTGATGAGGTTATCTCATCCTTGACTATTTATGTACATTGAATGCATTAATGAGAGAATTAAGCAGAAAATTAACAAATAATGTCTATTTCCTCTCTCAAGTTCAGGAGATTTGTCATCTCGAATTGACTACACTATCTTTTGTTTCTCAGTTTACATTATATTTTGCATGACATACATATATGATGTCCATAAAATATCATATTCTCCTTTTCCCTCATCTCCTTACTCTATTTTTGTAATATTATTTTCTCTACAATTATACGCTTTAGTTGGATTAAAGGAGACAACTTTGTTCCAACCAATGTGTGTTTAAAACTAGTTGATCATGTCTCAGTCATGTGAATGACTTTAAAAGAACTTATTTTAGAAATCTGGGCAGGTCTGTGTGTAATTTCATCAATGCATGTTAAAGGATGCTATTTCAAACACACACAGGTCATCTTTGGTTGTGCCTCTTAATGAAATTGATAAGTTCAACAGTTAGAGGAATATCACCAAAATATACATTTATGCATGCATATTCTGAGAAAATTTTCTTGAAAGGAAAAATATCCTATATTTGTCTCTTTGTCCAAAATCGTCACTTTCCTAGAGTGCCAGTTTGTGATGGTACTGAAGTCACACAACATTGCTGAAAAGGCACTTGTCTATTTGCATATTCCTATTTACTTTAAGGGAAAGGTTGTTGCACAAGAACTTTTGGGTTCTTTATGATGTAGGAGTCTAATGCATTACAAGGATGATGATGATGATGTGGCATGGTGACATGGCATGAAAGAGTGACACGGCACATGGCCAGCCAAGCCTAAGGGTTCAATTCACTTATGCCATATTGTTTATTGGGGATTTAACTACAATAACAATATGCCTATAACGTATGTGAAATGAACCCTTTGGCTTGGCTGGCCTTGTGCCAGGCTGTCATCTTCCTTGTTATGCATTTAATAAATCTTCCTAGATAGATTATTATTGTTATCTATTTGTATTCAATTCAATTCCTATGTTTTAGGATATGATTAGTTCCTATGTTTTAGGATTTGTTGATGAGGTTATCTCATCCTTGACTATTTATGTACATTGAATGCATTAATGAGAGAATTAAGCAGAAAATTAACATATAATGTCTATTTCCTCTCTCAAGTTCAGGAGATTTGTCATCTCGAATTGACTACACTATCTTTTGTTTCTCAGTTTACATTATATTTTGCATGACATACATATATGATGTCCATAAAATATCATATTCTCCTTTTCCCTCATCTCCTTACTCTATTTTTGTAATATTATTTTCTCTACAATTATACGCTTTAGTTGGATTAAAGGAGACAACTTTGTTCCAACCAATGTGTGTTTAAAACTAGTTGATCATGTCTCAGTCATGTGAATGACTTTAAAAGAACTTATTTTAGAAATCTGGGCAGGTCTGTGTGTAATTTCATCAATGCATGTTAAAGGATGCTATTTCAAACACACACAGGTCATCTTTGGTTGTGCCTCTTAATGAAATTGATAAGTTCAACAGTTAGAGGAATATCACCAAAATATACATTTATGCATGCATATTCTGAGAAAATTTTCTTGAAAGGAAAAATATCCTATATTTGTCTCTTTGTCCAAAATCGTCACTTTCCTAGAGTGCCAGTTTGTGATGGTACTGAAGTCACACAACATTGCTGAAAAGGCACTTGTCTATTTGCATATTCCTATTTACTTTAAGGGAAAGGTTGTTGCACAAGAACTTTTGGGTTCTTTATGATGTAGGAGTCTAATGCATTACAAGGATGATGATGATGATGTGGCATGGTGACATGGGATGAAAGAGTGACACGGCACATGGCCAGCCAAGCCTAAGGGTTCAATTCACTTATGCCATATTGTTTATTGGGGATTTAACTACAATAACAATATGCCTATAACGTATGTGAAATGAACCCTTTGGCTTGGCTGGCCTTGTGCCAGGCTGTCATCTTCCTTGTTATGCATTATACTCCTACATTACTTATGACACGTTTGGTATGCTGTAATAGATCACGTAATAGAATGATTATCTATGAGAAATAGTTATTTAGTTCATTACAGGAAATAGTTATTCCTCAATAGTGTCTTAACTGTAAATATTCGAGATTAGTTTCTTGGGTGGTTGACTGAAATTGGAATATAAAGGTATGTGGATATTTGTTCTGGCACGATTGTTGCTTTTAGTCTCTTGCAAAGCTTTTGTCCTTCAATTAAAAACATGTAGTTTATCTAGTACATAATTGGATGATAAGAGTATGTTTGTCATGAGCTTATAAGCTTAGCTTTTAGCTTTTTAGCTTTTATGTAACTTTTTAAAACCTCACTTTTTTCCGTATTTTCTCACATTTTCAATTTTTTTTTAAAGGTACAAGCATACTTTAGCATACTTTTAGTAAAAAGTTTTCAGTTTCAACTAAATAAATTATTCCTAAACGGACTTTAATTAAATATGTTTTGCAGTTATGGTTCTATTTACTTGTGTATGCATGTGCATATGTTTGTGTTTGTTTGTTTGTTTGTTTTTTTTTTTTTTTTAATTATAAATTGTGGCCAGTGTGTACATGTGAGATGCAATATTGAGTTAGAATAGGCTTTGTTGTAACAAAGTAAATCAGGCAATATTAAAGAAGATTCATGGCAAGTTAAGGAAGAACTTATGTGAGTCTTGCCTAATGGATAAACCATTGCTTGCCTCTGAAATTTACTTTAATTATTTTGCATTTCAAGAATGAGACAACATTTTCTAATCATTTCTATTGTCTTGAAAATTTAAGACTGGCATACAAGTATCAAAATTCTGATCCAGTGTAACCCTTTAAATGTATTTTGTGCTAAAGGAGTAATACAGCGGTAGATATTGAACTAGTTTCTATCAAAAAGGATGAAAAGTTGTATGGTGGTGGAAAAGAAAGTAGAAAAGGCCACAATATACAATATATTGATACTTTAGAAGGAAAAGATGAACAAGCTAAAAACTTAACCGCACAATTGAAGGAACATCTGGTTTATAGAATTCTGTTTGTAGCAAAAGAACAACAATTTACTTCAAATTCTGCTTGTATGTAAGATAATTTGATATTGCACAGTTAATATTTTCCTATTGAGCAACAGAGTCTTATAAACTTGTAACGCTAAAACGCTGTTTCCTAGTTTGTTTGTTTGTTTGTTGTTGTTGTTGTTTTTTTTTTTTTTTTTTTAATTATAAATTGTGGCCAGTGTGTACATGTGAGATGCAATATTGAGTTAGAATAGGCTTTGTTGTAACAAAGTAAATCAGGCAATATTAAAGATGATTCATGGCAAGTTAAGGAAGAACTTATGTGAGTCTTGCCTAATGGATAAACCATTGCTTGCCTCTGAAATTTACTTTAATTATTTTGCATTTCAAGAATGAGACAACATTTTCTAATCATTTCTATTGTCTTGAAAATTTAAGACTGGCATACAAGTATCAAAATTCTGATCCAGTGTAACCCTTTAAATGTATTTTGTGCTAAAGGAGTAATACAGCCGTAGATATTGAACTAGTTTCTATCAAAAAGGATGAAAAGTTGTATGGTGGTGGAAAAGAAAGTAGAAAAGGCCACAATATACAATATATTGATACTTTAGAAGGAAAAGATGAACAAGCTAAAAACTTAACCGCACAATTGAAGGAACATCTGGTTTATAGAATTCTGTTTGTAGCAAAAGAACAACAATTTACTTCAAATTCTGCTTGTATGTAAGATAATTTGATATTGCACAGTTAATATTTTCCTATTGAGCAACAGAGTCTTATAAACTTGTAACGCTAAAACGCTGTTTCCTAGATGTTTAACTAATCAAATATGCTAACAAGAAACGCACATGTGAGATGATATGGATAAATAACAATTCTTGAAAAACAAGAAGGATATTTTAATTAATTAATCAATAACTATACATTTATGTTTATATAATAAATTAAATTTTCATTTAGAAGATAAAAAATCAGGCACCAAAAGATTATAGAACACATCTAAAACTAATAAATGAGCAACAAGAGATGGGAAAGAAGCATGTATTTAAAGTACAAAGAAACAATCATCTATGACTAAGCTATAGCTCAACTGATACTTCATTCTCTCATATATTTTCACCCCAAATGTGTCTCAACCATGTCCCAGCCATATCGCCAAAGCATCCTACCATGTCACAGAAGTAACCTACTCTAAAGTTTATTTTTTCAATTCTTGGATATGTATCAGACATGTTTCCGACTGTCCAAGCCGTATCAATATCCATGCTTCCTAGAGTTTCATATAATGTCAATAATCCAGAAATCAACTTCTGGATTAGAATAAGCCAATCATTACAAAATAGTTAAGTCTATTCTAGGCAGACATATCAACTTACCAAAAAAACGAAAATATCAGTGATCTTATTTTAAAAATATGAAGGAAACACAAAGTGGAAACCATGTGATGATGTAAAGAGAGAATGTTAGGAAACATACTGTAAGAAATGGCTTCTGATATATCAGGTCCAGTCTCCATTATGCATGCTGGGATACTTGAATCTAAGGTGAAATAACATGAAGAAACTTTGTCATGCCCAAACTACAAAAGGTAGATCAACTTCTGTGTTGCCGTCTGAAATTCTTTGTAGCTTTCAATTGAAAATTCTGGATGCTAGCTTATTGCTGTTCAAAAAAATTCTCGTGGCTTGCAGTTGAGTCTGTGGATCATTAGATATTTGTATTAATCACTTGATGGTTTTGTTGCTAAAGTAGGCAAGAACTGACAAAAGGCCACTTATATTTTAATATATTGGTGAGTTGGCCACAAATGCAATGGTCCTACTGATTGATCTGTCTTATACCTTAATAGACTAATACACCTTTAGTGAAACAATGCACTATTTGAAATTTAGAAAAATTATCCTAGACTACAACTTTTATTATATCTCCACTTTCAGAAAGAAGAAACCAGACTTTTTGAACAGTTTCTTTTTGTAAGAAGGCTGTGTAAGTTGTTTTGTGGGGTTGTAATTCCTTTCCTTAGTATAATGTTGTATGAAAGTGATATTTTCCCCAGGGGGATTTTAATAGTTCAAGGATTAAGTTTTCTTGTGTTCATGCCAGAAGACTGTACTACCCTTAGGAGTTGTGACCAAAGGACCTTGATCTTTCCAATATTTTGGATTGTCAAACTTCAAAATTATTTGAGGTTGAGTGTGCAGTGTATACATCAAAATTCATATTAGTGTGAGTTTCTTTAAGCCACATGTTTACTGAACTAAATATTTAAGGAATAGGAATAGATTAAAGGCAAATATACAGGGATGAAAGTTTGCCTTTTTGCTTTGTTTAAAGTGATATCCACTAAAGGGATTGCTCTTTAATAAATCCAAACTAATTTGAGGTGCATCGTGGCTCGAGAGGCTCTAGTGTGGGAGCTGGACCCCCTGATTGCCTGGAGGAGATTCTAAACATTAAAGGATATTCTGTAACCTTTGCATATTATTTTTCAATTTTACAGTATTGCCTTTAGTATAGATGATTCTGTTATCTAGTATGATATCTTCAACAAGTGGAAGATTAACTTTTGAATTTAGTTTCAATTCTACTAAAGCAATGAATTAGAAGAAGAAAATTTGAAAAAGCAAGTGGGTTCTAATTGGTTAGGTTCTGTATTAGTCTGATAAGTATATTTTTATCATGATAATCATGGCGATAATGATATTGAAGGCTCATGTAAGCAGAAAATGGTGGAATCTTCTGTAATACAAGAATACTCATATTCCATATTTTGAAGTCAAAATTGGCCAGCACAAGGGGTCCCAAATTTACGTGCCCCATGAATCCATCTTACTAAATTTTAGTTTCCAATTGGAATATTAGTTGGGAATAACAGTGTTGCTTTAGTGGTTTAAGGATTGCTTAATCTTTCTAATGATTAACTATGTCAATTTGGTAGTGTAACCAGAATTTGATGGTGTGAGCATATGACTGAATGACTCACTCTTGATGAGGATAACTGCTTGGACCATCTTTTCCTAAGGATAATGATGATGACATTCAAAATTAGGTAGTCCCTCTAATGTGAGAATCAATATAGATCATTATTTCTTAACTTGGTGTAGAAAGTTGTTTGATAGATTTCATTGTTAACTTGCAACATTAATTCATATCTATTTAATATGCAAGCAATGACCAAAACAAAAATGGCCCATGTGTGAGGGTCAGAAGCCAGTTGTGTAACATGGTATAGACTTTAGAAATTGAAAGTTTTGAGGAATCGCATTAAGATGGTGGCCTTGCCAAGGCCAAGGTGGCTCATCAATGAGTTATTAAACCACATAAATGGGTCTTGATGATCAATGTAAAGCCTGGCATAGGGCAAAAGTGTTCAAGATCCATGAAAATTATTATTAAAATCCAAATGGTGTGCCTAATTTTTGTATGCATATGTAAACTAAATATTCTCTATATTGTTTGGTTCCATGTCACAAATTGATATTATGTAAGCACAGCACGTGTAAAGTTGCATAACATTACAAAAAAATGGATCCCAAACACACCGTCCAAACAAAACATTATTGTGGTCTTGGCCGCCCTTACGTTGATAAACAGAGGAGATTGCAACTTTGGTCCTGCTTTTTCATAAAAAAAATATACGTATCTTTTTCAATTAAAGTATAGCTACTTTTAAGAAGACTTGTGTAATGATAAATAATTGGCCAGAACATGCATGACGAGATTATCTAGCTTGTTCACAAGCTTAGAAGCATAAAGAATTGCCAGGGTTGGCAATATAAATGAAACAAAATCATTTCAATTTTATGCCAAAGTCATCTATGCATTTTATTTCTTGCGTTGACAATTTGGTATATAAAAAAATAATTCTTGATTATATTTACTAGGAGTGCCTTTAAATTTGTTTGGTCTTGCTAACTCTTAGGTCGTTGTTTTTTGAGAGTGTACAAAATTGTATTTGACGCCTTCAAGGCTTCAACTTCAAAGTCTCTCTCTCTTTCTTTCTTTCTTTTTTTAGTAAAAAAGAATGACGCAATTTTTGGATATTTAATATTTCATTGTTTATGGATTTTGATAGGATGATCACCTTGATAGTTTATATTCTACCAACTTATTATAACTAGTGTTATGTAAAATATAAAATATAAAATATTTTAAGTTACATGATATAAAATATTTCAATAATAAAATAAATTTTGAATAAAAATAGATAATGAAATAAAATAATTTTAAGTTATGTCGCAATTGACAAAGTCATATAGTGCAAGCATGCATGAATCATGATAATGAAATAATAAATAATGAACAAAATATAATTGTAAGGACACAATTCGAATCCTAGGTCCAAAAGTTGAAAGTTTCTAGGCCTAAAGAGCCCAATACAATGAATTTGTAGAGAGTGAATTGGAAAATTAGGTTCTAATGAGTTGAGTAGCAATTATAATGAGTCCAAATGATAATGAAGTAAAAATAGACTGGTTTATCTAAAGAAAATCATTCTTGGCACAATTTGAGGAGATCAGTTCTTGTATATATTTCTTGAAGTTGATTATAAGTACAATTTTTATTACTACAGTATTTCTTTCTTAATTCTTCGATCCCTTTCTCTCAAGGCCTCCCTTCTATTTTATACTATCTTCCTTCTTTCATTTTTGCCCTCCACGTGTAGATTAGATTGTTAGTGTTGATCCTTGTCACATTAGCACATTCCTGAAGTCTTTGGAGAATAGCTGTAAGGCTGAAAACTACTGTTCGGATATCACTTCCTCATTAATGCGGCTAGAGAGTTAGCTGCAGAGCATTCAATGCGGTAGTAGCAATTTTCTCTTAAATATTTCATAGTCTTCCTTTGTCATGTTTCTTCTTGATTCTATCTTTCTCTCAAAAAAAAAAAAAATGTTTCTTCTTGATACTTATCATCATCAGTGAAATTATCTGGAAAGTTGCTCTTGATGGCAGATTGCACCTTCTAACCTCAGCTTTGCTCAGTCGAGGAAGCATTCCTCCTCGGATTGTCCTCTTGGAAAATCATGATCAGACCTCACCTCTTCACTCACTAACACGGATTCATACAATAGTGTTTTCCCGTCTTCAGACTACTTAATGTCCTCAGATCAGGCTTCCGACCCAATATATACATAGACACATACTAATGGGCCCAGTGCCCCTACAATAATAATAGATTATAAAATTACTTAAAATAAGTAATGAAACAAATCATTTTGAAACTCCTTGATAAATATTTTTTTTTTCTATAAATAAAACTTTTATAAATTTTTGTTCAGATTAATAACAATAATTAAATTAGCGTTTTTTTTAATAGAACTTTCCTAATTTATTTAGAATTTGTTTAGAGAATATCAACTCTAACTATGTGATAATTTTCATAGTGATGGGTTGTTTTATCCAAAAAGAAGAATAAAAACTATATATATATATATATATTACTATGATAATTTGGAAAAAGGATAATTTTATTTATTAAAAAATATCAATTATAATTTAATGAGAATTTAGTATTTGGTTGCTTAATCCAAAAAGGTTATGAATTATTTTATGATTATTTGTAACTCTAAAAATTAAATTTTTTTTTATTAAAAAAATAAAAACATATATTTGAATGATAATGTGGGAAAATTTAGGTTTTATAAAACGGTGACAACTTTATAGAGTCAACAAAAGTTAATAAGAATTAAAAAACAAAAGTCAAACTAGAAAATCAATCAATCAATATATATATATATATATATTAAAATTCAAAACTCAAAGAAGTTTCAATTAAATTTCAATTGGATTCTCAATTTTACGTCACATGTCCCATCTAATTTTGTACCAAGTGAATTATTTTAGTGTAAAAATTGAAATGTCCAAATCCAATTAGATTCTATATTGGATTTCAATTGGAGTCCAATTTTTTGCCATGTGTCTTTTAAAATTTTTTTTTTAAATTTTTGTTGTAAGTGAATTATTTGATGCAAAAACCGAAGAGTCTAAATTATATATATATATATATAAAATGAGAAACCATTACATACTTTAGAAATGTACGGTTTAAAAAAAATGTAAGCGCATACATGTATAATTTAAACATCTTCTCAAAAAAATGTATAATTTGAATTGTGTAATTGTGATTGTTTTAATTGTACTCGTGCATACATATGAGGTTACACACTAGTGGATATAAAAAGCAAAGATCTCATGTAGGAGTGCATGAGGTTCTGCCAAGTGACACATTCTTAATTTAGGCTTCCACCTCAACAAATATTACATATATGTCAAAATATTAGTTCATTGAATGTGTCCATAGTTAAATGCACATATTAATTATTTATAGGTGTGCACTAATATATATATATATATATATATGGCTATGTTTTTTAAATAAGAAAGCAAAAATCTCACGTGGGAGACCATGAGGTTCTATCATGTGGCACGGTTACACCATATAATAAATATCAATAATATGGAATAGATTAAAATGCTTTTATCATTATTTAAATTACAATATTCATATGTTATTCTTTAATCCTTTAATTGCTCTTCACTTTTCATGATGATTTCGTTACTTCAACTAATTCCTATGACATACTCTATTTCTCTATTCTCTTGAGATTAAAAAAATTTATTTATCCCCTTAATTTTGTATTACTTTAATTCAATAAAAACCTATTCATGTGTTTCCCGACATTACTTCATGTTATTTCTTTAACATATTTTAATCATTTTATATAATCTTTCACATGACAATTTAAAGCATTATCCATGCATCGTGGAGGTCCTTTACTAATTTATAAAATAGAACTTACTTAATTAAATTAAAAATTTTTTGAAGAAATCAAATCCAATTTAGTGAGATTTTTTTTAGTAATGAGTAACTTTCTAAAAAGGTGGTATTTTTTTTAAAGATAGTTTGATAGTGGGGCAGGGAGATGTGAAAAATATTAACTTTCAAATATTTATGTTGCAACATTAGAAGAAGTTTAAAATTATATATAAGAAGAAGAAGATAAAAGAATATTATGTTATATGTTACTAGTCGGTACCCTGTGTAATATATGAGAAAGTTTGATGAACGTATTTATAGGATCCCCTTTCTCTCTCTCTCTTTAAATATGAAAATTGATCATTGTGGTAATTATTAGTAAGTATTTATTATGAGGGAAAATTGCTCGGACCTCCCTCTCCTAAGATTTTGTTATTACACTCATATTCCCTCTAGTTTGGAATAAGACACTCATCTCTCTCTCTCTCTCTCTCTGGCCCAGTCAAGATCTAACCTCTCTCACTTGACCTAGCCTATAGTGGCTCTAGGGGGCTCATGGTGGTATCATGGCAAGTTTTTTAGGCATTGTAGATCATTCAACCACCGCATACATGATCGAGATGGAGATTGACTCTATGAATTTGGATAATTGGTTTAGCTATTTTATTGAGTTTGATTTCAGTCGATTTTGTGATTTTTTAGTTTTGGTTTGATCAATGAGGTTTGATTCGAGCTAATGTTTTTAGTGATTTTATGGGGTTGGTTTGATTTCGGAGTGCTAAGATCTCCTTCTTCTTTTGTACAAGTCAAATATTTGAAAATGTTTTCCAAAATTTTTTCATGAACTTAGTTAAACACATGATATTTTTACATCAAAATAAACACAACCTAATTAACTAATTAACAAAAAAATTTCCAATTAATTGTTTTGAAATCACGCATTCAAGGCTTTCAAGCTTCTGGAAATTTCAAGGGTGGAAATTTCAAGGGTGAAATTTAGGAACTGTTTCCAGGAAGCTAACCCCTATGTGGATAGGCACACGCTTGCATAGAAAGGGGCTACTTTGCGGCAGAATTTTGTAACCTTTGATAATCCTCATTTGAATATTAGATTATACCTACTTGTTATTTTATTCTGTCCCCTCCAATCAAATAAATTATACTGTAAAATATTATCCTAAAAAAGAAAATTAAATAATAATACAGCTACAAACTATTTTATAACATTTTTACAAACAATTAATGTGACAAAATTTTACTAGTTTTCATTGAGGCCTAGCACTAATACCACTTTTTACTTACCAATTATTACTTACTACATTAGCAATTTATAAAAATGGTTTGTAAAATAAATTTTGGCTTTAGCATTTTTCAAGAAAAATTATTCTAAAATCGGGTTCTGTTGAGCTACTTCTCTGTTTACATTCCTCATTTGCATTTGACCCAAAATTTTCATTTTCTAGAGAAAGGAAAAACGGGACGCATGGTTTTCATGTCATTATCTAAACTCAAATCAATAGGCTTTAGTGTCACAATATTTGGTAAGAACTCACTAGTCACTACCCCTATATACTTATAATCTAATTCAAATTCGAAAATAGTTTTGGATGTACTTGCACCAAAAAATAAAGTTGGCTTAGTTGCGTCCCCTGGCTCCTACCTGATAAGAAACTCTCCAATAACATATAACTTGGTGACCATGGTCCATGATTCTCTTTGAAAATGTGGGACATATGGTGGGTTATTTCCGTACTATTTTTCAGAATTACTGATTTATTTATCTATTTATTACTTTAATTATTCTTTATAAAAATGGATGATCAAAGCTCTTTTTGAGCTTAATTACTCTCTCGGGTAGTCTTCTAGTAAATTATAAGGGAAAATCCTTTAGAAATGATTTCAAGATGATTTGCTACGAGTTTTGAAACTAATACCCCGAGTTTTTTGAATTATTAGACTAATTCATTGAGTTGATTTTATAAGTTACTGATTCTTATTTAGATCTACTATTATTGACGTTACTTTCTTTATTTATCTTCAACAATACTCAACAATAGTGAAGATTTTGCGAAAAGAAAGGGTGAGAAAATTTGCAACTTACGATATTCGCATTCAATGGGTTGGTTTGAATGTAGTTGGTTGCCCAAACAAAAGTTGGCTGAGTTGTGGCCCCAACCTGATAAAAAGCTCTACAGCGATAACAAGTGTAACTGGTGACTACGATCAAGGTTCAAGGATCATGATTTTCTCTGAACTGTATATAAACTTATGACGGGTTATTTTCATATAGCACCGTCCAAGATAGAGAAAGGAGAGGCTGAAATACATTGGTGGGCTAAATGGGCACCGGCTTCTATGGTCAGCAATTGGAGCTGGTTTTTTGTGTGCCCAGTCCAGATGATGAGACCCAGAGAAGTTGATTGATATCCATGTGATTCAATAATTTTAAATGACAGCCTAAATTTTTTTTTCTTTGGTGGAGAAAATGACAGCCTAATTAGGACTGATCGATCATACATCTAATTTTATAATTTGTTAATTTATACGATTACGAGTAGTCTCTGTAAAGTTATGGGACTTGGTTAGTATGTGTGTTTAAACAACAATTTTCAGTTTTTTTAAAAATACCTGTGGATGAAAAAGTGTGTAAAAATACATGTAATGTTGTTTAGAAACTAAAAACATGTGTTTGAACTATTCTTCCTAACGTGTGTTTAACGAAAAAAAAATTCGCTGCTCACAGTTGTACAAGTCAATAAATTGCGAAATTGATTGCGTTGCTAGAATTATTCTTCCTGATCATCTTCGTGGGTACCATGTCAGCACTGATTTCAGATTTGGCTTCCTATTGGGTGGCTAGGGATGCCAGAGCCGCCCTTGGACCCACACACCTGTGCTTTGTCAAGTAGGCCCCGCACTAGAACAACTAGGTTGGGGGCCACGTCTAGAGATCTGATGAGGCAAGAGTGTTTGTCATGTGTGATGGTGAACATGCCGTGCTGCAGAAATATTCTAATAAAGACACTTTTTTGCCGTATAAGTGTGTATTTTTGCTGACATATCTGGTATGATGATTGAATAGACGACTCTTGGTTGAGAAATTCTCTCATACATGTCCCCCATGCCTATCTCACTTATGAAAATCTTAAATGCACTATCTATAAGTGAGGTCTATTTTATATAGAGGTAATTATAGAGTATTATGAAAGTATAATAAATGCATATTCATTGGCTGCGTTTGGATTGCACAGTAAGTTGCGGCACGTTTTCCGTTTCATGTTTTCTCTTTTTTTTTTTTTTTTTTTTTTTTTTTTTTTTTTTTTTTTTTTTTTTTTTTTTTTTTTTTTTTTTTTCTGGCTTTTTTGACTTTGGGACAAAATTTACTGTGCATGTACTATGCATGTACTATTCACGTACTGTTTATGCACTGTTCACGCAATATTTAATATTAAAAGTGGGTCCCACAATACTATTCACACATTTAAAAATTATTTTGCTATAGTGTTTTCAGCAACAATCAGTTTTTAGCAACTTTCAGCAACAATAAGTACTATCCAAACGAACCCATTATTAGATTTGTTGTTTATGTGTGAAGAGATGTCGTATTAATGACATTTCTGAAATATTCTATAATTTTATATATAGTTATGTTTATTTGAATTAACTTTTTTTTATCGAAAACTTATTTGTTAAATTTTTTTTTTTTTGATGGCCTTATTTGTTAATGTTTACAAATATGGTGTTGTAATTAAAAAATATATATACCGAAATTTTGAAATAATATACATAAACAAATAAGTTTTTTTTAAAATCTAATCCTTAAGTCATGCTTATTTCAGCATGGAGCTCTTTTGCTTACTTTCAGAAATAAAAAGTCCATTTAAGATTCTAAAGTAGAATGTAATCTTGCCTTACCTCATTGATGTGTTCACTCCATCAATATCTGCACCTTTTATTTGATTTTTTTCTAAGCATGTTTCATAAACTACAAGAAGTTTTAATGGTTTTCAATCTTACAAACCGATACTTTCATTTATAAAATTATAGTAGCACCTTTAAAATTTGTTGAGTACGCAGATACAAACGCTTATAATTCACCTACTCTGTCGCATGAATGCCTAAGCTACCAAATCTTTTTTAGTGAATTTTAAATCTTAGTACATTCTCCATTATATTATGAGAAGATCCTATGTGAGGCTCTTAAATATGGTTCATATTTTAGTTCCTGTTAAAAAAACAATAACAAAACAGTCTTTGTCACTGCTACTATTCTTGGATTCTGTTGATGATTTTTTTTTTCCCTTATTGAATCAAACACAAACTCAATGAATTTGGGTCAAACCCAATTACTCCTGCAGTAAATTCACTATTCACCCTCTCACAGACAGACTCAATGGTACAGTCAATAAATTGGATTCCATATTCTATGCAACCCTTTGTGAGTTTATTTCTTGTTGGGCAATGGGTACTCATTTGTGGATCCTAGGAACTGGTTCAGCATGCATTAAGGTAGTCATGACGGGCTAGCAAATTAGCAGTTACCCTGCAAAGAATAACCTTATTATATAATTTACTGTCAGAGGCCCAGTTATCCAGTCGAGTCTAAAATCAGCTCTGCCATTTTAAGCCTTACTTATTAGCCCAAAGACTGACAAAATTTCAGCCAAGTTTTCACATTCCTATCCAAAACTGTAAAACTCAAAGTAAAGTTATATAGGTGTTATACAAGTTCATTCACCAATTTACTAAACAATATTATCCATTATCATTGAATAATGAATTTAAATTTGAATTTGCCAAGTTTAAACATATTCGTATTTATCATAATAAGAAAAACACAGTATCTTTTTCAATGACAATTAAATTTAACCATATGATTTATTGGACAATATAATCATATGATTAAATTTAATTAAAAAATTAAGATACTGAATCTAAGAACTATATTTTAAGCAAAAAAAAAAAAAAAGCATATAAATAACCGTATCTAAATTTTATCCTTACCAAGCTTTTGTGGTAAAAAGGAAATAGTCAGCTAAATTTTTCACCACATCAAAATGTGCCAAGAAGTACTGTCCTACAGACCTGACAATGGATAAATGGGCCTTAAATAAGATTAGGCCCACTCAGAAAAACAACATCAAACAAAAAAGATTGGCCCAAGCTCATGCACAAAACGACGTCACTTTCAGATATGCTTTCACCGATATGCCGGTGATTGTGCCAGATAGTGGCAGAGCACAATTCCCAAAAATAATTGTCAAAGAAAAGGGGTATAATCGGAAACCCGGAGAAAAAAAAATTATATAAAACATGGCGGGAAAAAGAGCCGTTGCCAACTAGAATCCCCAATTTTGGCGCCAAAATCCCCAAAACTCTTCACTCGGTTTCTGCTGCCCGTGAAATTTACGGGCAGCCCTTTTTCTCTTTTTGCTCTTTATTTATTTAATTACTATATATATATATATATAATATAATTTTCTTTCTTTCGCTCATAGAAATGGTTTAAGCTCACGGGTTTGCTTCACTTTCACACTCAAAATCAAAATATTTATAAACATCTTTTGCTCCAAACACAAGCTCTCTCTTCTCTATTATTATTTTCCCACTAAAACCCTCTCTCTCTCTTTCTCTCTCTCACACACAAAAGAAAGACCCTTTTCTTTTATTCTCTTCTCTGCTAAAACTCTCTTTCCAATTTGATTCTCAAACCAAGTTTGTTTATCTTTGCTTTTAAACTAGTTCTCTTGGTTTGTTCTGATTCTCTCATCTGATCACCAAAAATCCCATCTTTTATTTTCTTTTGAATCAAACTGATTCTCCTAGTATTCAAATCAAAACAAACAAAAAAAACCCCGTCTTTCTCTTCACTTTGGTTTGTTCTGTTCTGGGTTTTTTTTTTAATCAAAGCGTAAAGGTGTCTCCTTTATTGGGTTTGATTCAGTTTCAGTTCAAAGGGTGTTGGTTTTTTTTTATTGTTTTTGTTTTGAGTTTGGATTTTTAAAGTGATGGGTTTTTCAAAGAAGCCACAAGTGGAAGGAGGGTTAGTTGGCCTAGTAAGAGCTTTGAAGCCTGTAAGTACAAAATCCAGAGGGAAAGAGAGCCAAGATGTTTTTGTTGATGATGATGAAGGTTCATGTGCCACAACTCCAACAGCTAAAGCAGCAAGAATACCAGAGATATTGCCTTGCCCACCAGCACCAAGGAAGCGCAGAACTACACCAAGATGTCATTTTAATGATGCGAGGGTGTTCTTTACTCCTCCTGATTTGGACACAGTTTTCAGAAGCCATGTTGAGAAAGCTAATTGAGCTTTCAGGAAGAGAAAAATTAGAGTTGAGAGTAGTAGTTGGCCAAAAAATTAGAGTTAAGGTTTAGGGGTTTTGTTGTGATTTTTACTTTTTTTTACTTTTCTCTATTTGGGTTTTTGTGTATTTTTAATATTAATCTCTATTCTCTGTTGATGGTTGGTGGAGACTGGAGAGAAGTGTATGTACAAAGATATGATATTTTATCAAATGGGGTATTCTAGTTTATCGTTTTTCAAGTTTATTGCTTTTTAGTGGATACTTTTGGTTGCCAAAGTTGTTTTTAGTTCTGCTTTGTGCTTGTGTTTGAGTGGAATGAGTTTAATTGCATTGTTTTTTGCTTATATGTCGCTATTCATTATCTGATGCTTGTTATGGTTAACATGACTGACACAAAATGAGCAGAGATTTTACTCATTTTTTGCACTCTTTGATTTCTATTTCCCTCTCATTGATAGAAATTTTACATAGATTTGAAAATTTGTAAAGCTTAAAGAGAGTTTTGTCAGTGTACCTCTCTGCTCCACTTATCATTCAGCAAGAGTCTTTGCTCATTAACTCTCTCTCTCTCTCTTGCTACCCCTCTCTGTGTATCAATCATTATCAAAGACATTTTTGAGGTAAATTGGTCTGAGTTTTGATTTCATCTTTTGCTTCCATTCCATTGCCCTCAGCCTCTCACTATTACTTCGTCAGCTTTTTATTGAAAGCTTCTTATTTACCAAAAAAGGTTAATTGTGGCATAGTGCACTCAGAAATAAACTAAATTACTAATAGAAATTACTGTTGGTAAACACACTATAATATGTTTTTCTACTCTTCAGCTCTCTATCAACACATAAATAGTAAATACACACGTGTGGTGTGTACATAGGATATAGGACTCCATATACGAGTCAATACCTAGCTATAAGTAGCCAAAAGTTGCCCAACACATGTAAAGTAAATCTTTTCCACGGCTGAGATGCTGCACGGATGCTTCACAATTGATTGACTATGACAAAGAGCTCGTAAGTCATTTACTTAGAGAGTTAGAGTCCAAGTACCTTTTTTATGCTCTGCCAACCTCTCTTTAATCTTCTTCTGTGTCCCACCTACATGCCCCACCTCACCAGGAACTCTAAGCGAAGCCAAGTTCCTCGTAATGCTTCTCTGATTATAAAAAATTACAAACAAATAATGTGATAGATTAGCATCCTAGGTGGTGTTGAGGGATTGTTTGGTACAACCTTCAAATTAAATGTTAGTTCTTTTTTGACAACATTTGTCACAACTTTTAACACAACTTAATAACATATGTAACTATATTTAGTAAATTATTAGTTTCATTTAAAACCGTCTCTTTTTTTTTTCCATCACTTATAGTCATACTACCATGGTTGGCTCAAAAGTTGTGAACTTGTGGCATAAAAATTGTATTCAACAGACTTTACATGACACTATGACAGCAAAGACGTTTTTGTGAATTCAATGTTTGATATGGCAAATAGATGTTTTGTGGATATTGTAAGTTTGTTAACAAAAAGTTTTACAAAATTTTCCTAACGAATTAATCTAATACTATATATAATAGCAAAATCTTTTTCTTGCAATTAAGTTGTGCTGCCATGTAAGAAAAACTATCCACTTCAAAACCAGCCACGTATACACTTTGAAAATTACAAAATACTGCACATTGCACTGTTTGAGGCTTTAGATTTTGTCCGTTTAATATCGTTGTAGCAATCACAACTAATAGCATTAATAAATTTTGAAAAAAGTAGTGAATTTTTTTTTATTGATAAACATTACTCATGTGGATAAGATTTTAGGCATGTTTATCATACACAAAATGTCAATTTGTTTATAATGGAGTAGGCAAGATGTGTTCTGCATGATCAAGGGATTTGCCTAAAGGTGATTGATTACATGGAAACAACCCCTTCTCAGGTTCTCTTTGCATATTTAACAATACTTTTTAGGGATTATGTCCCTTTAAAAGAAAGCATACAGTAAAGTTGTAAAATTTTAAGTTCTTTACTTTGTCAGATTGTGGTCATTTTAGATAAGATGAGCAACAGGGTCACTATAATGCGTAGTTGGAGATCACATGAGATGGACTGGTTTTTTGTTTACTTATAGTAGCATATATGAACCTTTTTTTAGTAGAATATTTTTGACTTTGCCCTTGTTTCCTTCAGGGAAGCAGCTGATTTTGCGAAGGAAGAAGATTTTGAATGAAGATAAACTTAATTGGGTGATACTACATTGAAAAAGAACTTTGTATTCACAGTCATATTAGACAAACATTCTTTCTAGCACGCCTCACTTAATTATTCTGATTCTACAGTTTGCATTTTGCAAAACTATTCACCAAACCGTGTCAAATTCAAGTCATTATCCACATCTTCAAACTTAGTGCCTTTCCCATGAATTCCGGCTTGTTGAGAATCTTCAATAGCTCTGTTATGATTAGTCTTATACTGTCAATAAGCACTAACAAACTATTTTTTGGTGGTTGTTAAATATTATACCAATGAGAGGAGTGATGAGATCCAAGTCCATCCTGAAACTAGTACATATTTTTTTTTATAGGTAGGCATGGGAAGTGGGGGGATTTAAACTCTAATGTTTTCAACGGTGATATTTGAATTACAAAGTTTTTGGTAAAATGAGTAATTAATGAAGATATTGCACTATGATTTTTTTTTAATGTCTAAAATATCTTCTTCTTTTTTTGTTGAGAAACATGTCTAAACTATCTTGAGAGTTAGAATAAACCATTATAATATACTGTATTTTAATTCTTATTGGAGAGTAATATAATGAAAAAAGATAAAACTAGCTACAATTCTTTAAATGTTATATGGTTAGATTTAGTTGTCATTAGAAGAACATAACACCGTTTATACCAATGTTGAGCAATGCAATTAAAAAGTTGTGCTCAATGCACAAAACTCTCATTTTTGCAGAATTTTTAAAAAGTCATAGCATGTAAAAGGTAAGAAATTCATGTGGTTAAATTTAACTGGAAAATTGACTTTTAAGTTTTGCCCAATGTGGAAAAATAGGAAGAAATTCATATTGTTTGGCAAGGATATATTGATCACCGACATGGCCATCCTTTAACTAGTAGCAAAACCTTGTCTTAATTGCCAAGTTTAGACAACTGAATATCAAAGACTCATTCAATTTAGCTTAAGGAAGTGGTAAATATGAAAACACATCATGTAAGTAAAATAGCAATTGGCACATATTTTACAGTTTGTCAGGTAATGTGAAATTTCTTAGTGTTTTTTTTTTTTTTTTTTTTTTTTTTTTTTTTTTTTGGAGTAAAACGACAGAATGTGAAATTTCATAGTTAATGTGAAAGCAAAATTCAACTCATATTGTACCGGATAAAAACACCTAAACAAGTAATCTTTTCAATTGTGAATATGTGATTGACACCCTTTTTTTTTTTTTTTAAATTTTTATGTAGTGTTGATTAATGATGAACTTTTTTTTTCACTAAACTAAATCATGGTGAATGACTTCTGCTTGTCGTCTTTGGATGGCTCTAAACTAGTACTTATCGCCAACATATTGATTTTTTAGTCGGAGGGGACCCAAAACAAGATAAATCTAATTTGATGAAGACAAAAGCATAGTTACATTTCACTTGGATGGTTCAATTGAATTTAAACCAAATTGCCAAAGTATACAAACCAGATCCAACACATTGCATGTGTAACATGTTACTGTAATGGTGTGGTTGACCATTAATTTCTCATCATAGTCAAGCATGGGGACAGTTTGACCCATGCAATGTCCTACTCTGCAAAATAATTGATGTATTTAGGCCCATAATACCATGGATATTGGATAGTCAATTTACAGGTTAAAATTACAATTTCAAAGATATTCAGGGTTCCATGTGGGAATTATTTTAGCAAAAGCAAGGCATTATTGTCGTCTAAGCATGTGATTACTAATTAGTAGGGCTCTAACTCCTAATCCAACGCACACG
This sequence comes from Quercus suber, assembly GCF_002906115.3. Taxonomy (NCBI): domain Eukaryota; kingdom Viridiplantae; phylum Streptophyta; class Magnoliopsida; order Fagales; family Fagaceae; genus Quercus; species Quercus suber. The sequence continues at coordinate 1,468,247 of NW_027069487.1, read as the reverse complement.
TAATAATTTATTAATGTCTTACTTCGATCTTTTTTTTTTTTTTTTTTTTTTTTTTTGCTAAATGATTTTGAATTTCTTAATACAGTGCTGAGCATCATTCCAGTACCATGCAATTACTAATCTAAGCTTGGGGTACAGATGATGAATTAGTTTTTTTTGCACCTCACCATTGTTTAACAAAAAGAGGGATGCTATAATATTATAAGTTTTATTATATTAACTTTTTAATTTGACGTGAAAACTTTTAAAATCAAAACAAAATAGTAATTTAAAATTATTTATTATGTTGTTAATGTGACAATTACTTTTTATTTGTTGTCACGTTAGTTTGTAAGACTTTTACTATAATAGTGAGTTTAACATTTTTCAAGCAAATTTGTGCCATGAAACCTGTGATTATTAATTGGCAAGTCGATCTGCAGTCGCTTTGAGCCAACCAAGGAGGGGTTCGCTTACCTAGTTATCATTCTTGCACAACAAAATACACATGGTCATTGATTATATACACACACAGAGAAAGAGAGAGACTACTGTTGGAAACCTGAACTAGGGAAATGCAAAAATCTATCTGAGCTTTAACTAAGTGAAAATTGCTAATTTCATGCTTAAAACAATACTGTTTCCACACCAATTTCACTCACATGGTGCAAATCTCTTACCATGTAAATAAAGTAGAGCATTATTCACATGAACCAATAATTAATTCTTGCCATACTAAGAAAATAGTATTTTCCTCTCAATCAAAAGAATACATGGAAGTCAGTGAAATACTAAGCAACATATAATATTTGGTGCTTCTTCTTGGACTATACATGCACCATACAAACTTATAAATAAAGTATAAACAAACAGAACACACACAGGAGAGAGACCAATGAGAGAAAAGTTAGGGGAGAGAGAGAGAGATAATTGACGGGGTTGGGAACTTGGGATTGGGAGAAGGTTAATTGAGATATTAGGCAAAAAGAGAAAAAGGGAATCCAATGCATGAAAGAAATGGGATTTTTAGGACATGTACACATGGGCCTCAAAAGGAATCCTAAGAAGACACAAAGATTCTCAAAGTTTTTTGGAATAATAACGTTGAAAAATGAACAAAAAAACACACTTTCCTCGCAGTCCACACGTTAAAACATCAAAAATTCAAAGACCAAGTTATAAATCACAACTTTTGCCATAACTGTTTATATTGCAGACTAAAAATAGTAGAGAAAAAATGGACCAAGTTATAAATCACAACTTTTGCCATAACTGTTCATATTACAGACTAAAAATAGTAGAGAAAAAATGGTAGATTCACGAAGCCAATCACAATCTGCAATGTGAGAGCTTGCGGCAAAAATTATAAATTTTTATATGGGTTTTAGAATTATTCTAGAAAACATTTTTGAGACATTCATGGTTTCATAAACCAATCAATCATCGACTTTGGTGACTTTTTCTTTGGTCCTCTAAGCTGACTTTAGTCCACGCGGTTTTAATTTTAGGCCCTGACCCTCGTAACCCAATCCCAGCCCACCACTTTTGGGGCCTGCCCGAGCTGCCCGGAAATTTTGGCGGGAATTCGAAGAAATATAAAACCCTAGGGTAGGCTGAGATAGTAAGGATTTTTTGGATTTTAGTGGGGACTAATTTTCGCGCCAAAATAATATTTATTGTAGCCCGCGAAAAGCGGGCTATGGCGGCTTATGGTTATCTGATTATCTCTCCTTTTTGGTTTTTTTTGGCTGCTAGCCTTTCAGACATATCAGCAATCTGCTATTTCTTTTCATGACACATTTTTTTAATAATGTTGCGTATGCTACTTTTTCTTCCAAAAATTAAATTTTTTTGAAGTTAAAAAAAAAAATTTAATAAAGGTGTAATGCTTTGTGTGTATTTTTTTTTTTAAATTTAAAAAACTATTACTCATAATTTTGTGTGCGCTAATCATTTTTCAAAAAAAAAAAAAAAAATTATATATTAGTTGTGTTGGTTACTAACCATAGATTGTTTCAATAATTTAGAAAATTTATCCATAAGTTACTAAATTTTTTTTATTATCAACTTATGAGTTTCAATTAGCTCTATTCATAAAACATATAAAATAGAAATCTTATGAATGGAAATAAAATATATTAGTAATGAGTCTATTGACAATAAAATTAAATTATTATGTGGAGAAAGTGGTATATTGTGATTACTAAATACGTCAATCACAATTTATTATACTTTATTAATTTTTTTTTTGTTTTTTTTTTAACCATTATACTTTATTACTAGAGTAAATACAAATAAGAAATTTTTATATCTTTAATATTGTGCGGTTATTTTACAAGTATAAGTACTTGTGAGATATGAGGATTAATGGTCGAGGTTCAAGTTTTTATGAGGGTGTTTCACACACATATACATTTAGATTAGACTAGAATATAATTTATATCTTGTATTAAAAAAAAAAAGTGGTTTTTTTTTATTTTTTATTTTTTTATTTTTACAAATGAATCAACATGCATGGTGTTGAATATTGAAAGTTTGAAACATTGACCGTTGATGTACTTTTTTTTTTGGATACAAATGAATCAACATGCACGGTGTTGAATATTGACTTACAAGACCGTTGAAATGGTACCCGTGTCATGTGATGGGTTAAACAGAGACAGAAGATTCTAGTCTTATCCATCTCATCCAAAAAAAAAATGGTCTTATCCAAGGCGTTCATTTGATTGACTTTTTGATTTGTTTCTTTGACATTAATCTTCTTTTTTCTCTTATGAAATTGCAGATTTATTTCTTTGAAATCTCTTTCTTTAAAGGACCAGCTTAGCACCAAAAAGCTTCATTAGCGACTTGCAATCAATTATTCCTTCTTCTTCTTCTTTTTTTTTTTTTTTTTTTTCCTTTTTTTGTAGTTGCCAATAAAGCAAGCCAGGTTGATTCATGAGTTATCCAAACAAGTATAATGATACAAAATTTTTCACAATTATTGAGATGATGTATTATGATTAATGCAAAAAAAAGTTATATTAATAGTGAGTACGTGTAAAATTGATGGCCAATTGCAAATTATCAACTTAGCAAGTCGTATATATTTTTTTTTGGGGTTGTTGCTGAAGGCTGCTAGCCTGGTACAATGTTAGCTTGCAAGGGAAACAAATTAGAAGCATTGATGAAAATTATGCAACTATTATTTATTTCCTTGATTGTCCTTTTCATTGGCGGTGCAAAAATAAATTAGGCGTGTGTAAGGGAAAAGGACAGCAAAAGTGGAAAGCAGAAGCATTGGTGCATGATTCTAAAGATTTATTAATGGTCATGAGCAAGTGCTTTCTTCTACTTGGTCCATGCATGCTCAATAACCAAATGCTTTCTCTTCTGCTCAGTCGATCCCAAGAGTGCTATCATAGTCTAGATATTTGGCCACTATAGTCTATAGCTTCTAAATCCTTTATGAACATCCTCAGTAGTTTTTATGTAGATTAAAAAAGAATTAAAAAAAAAACCTTTTTATATAAAAAAATTGCGTCTCTCTTATGTAGATGGTGTATAATAAACTCGTCAATTCGTCAAAACCAACCTGATCTAACCCAACTTGCTAAGTTAGGTCAGTTTTTAAAAGTTGGTGGGGGTTAGGTTAGGTTATGATTTTTTTTTAACAGTGGGTTGGGTTGGATTTGGGTCGTAAGATTCACAAATCCATCTAACCAAACCTGACCTACTTATATTTAATATATATTGAAATTTTAAAAATATATATTATGTAATTTTGTTATTTACTTTTTGGTCACTTTTCCTAAATAAAACCTAAATCCTATGTTGTCCTCATATAGTTTCTGTTTGTTCAGTATTATGCTAATGATTGTTTGAATATAAATTTTCTTTTATTTGTGGTGGTGTTGTTCTAATGCTCAATTTAATAATAATAATAATAATAATATAATTTTTTTAAAAATTGTCTAACCCATGGGTCCAACTTTATCCAACTTGATCCACGAGAGTCAGGTTGGTTTGGACCCCTGTGATGGGTTGGGTTAGTGTTTTTTTTTTTTTTTTTTTTTTTTTTTTTTTTAACTCACCATGGTGGGTTTGATTGAAAAAACTCCTCAATGCGGCCCAACCCGACTCATGCACATCTCTATGTATATCACTAAGCAAAACTTGTGGTCAAAGCATTATTAGCATACCTCCAAAATCAACACCCTTAAAACATTCAATATGATTGAAATATTCCTAATACCACCAAAATAATTACAAAAAAAAAAAAAAAAAATTGAAATGATAAAATATACTTGAAAATTTCCAAAGAGACCATAATATAGCCCAAAACTTCGAGAATTGCTCCTAAAATTTTAAAATTCAAGCCAAAAAAAAAAAATCCAAGATCCCTAAAGCAACACAAGAACTCTAAAGATACAAACCCAATAATGACCCAAGCATCATAATGCTTAGAATTCTCTTATCACCGTTGGATCATGTTTTATGTGTTGTAATTCTTTAATTTTTATGCTTTGGAGGTTTCAAGGGCAAATTTATCATTTTGGCTGTGATATAGCTAGCTATTTTTCATTAACTAATTGTTGAGGTCCTTCAAGATTCATAGCCGAGTCCAAAATTTTGAGATTACTTGTTGTATAGTCTATTGTTATTTTTATAGTTCTACCTAGAGTTACTATATTTGATAAGTTTGTTAGTGAAAATGATATGATATTTTACTATCAATGATTGTTATGTTGACAAATTTGGTTATTATGATCACTGCTTTTTTAGTTTTGGGTTATATTTCTAGAACATCTTACAATTTCAATGCATATGATTAAGGGTGTTTTAGGCATTTTGGAAGTTTAGGAGTATTTCCATCATTTGAAATATTTTGAGTGTATCCAAATTCTTGAAATGTCCGAAATAACCATAAGACCTCTACAGTTTCAGGAGTGTGTTCATTTTGAGGGTTGGTTGAAATAACCGAAATGATTAAAATAACCAAAGTCCTATGTTATTTGAAATCATAGCATTTTAGGGTTTAAAATTTTGGGTAGATTTGTCTCAATTTAAATCGTCATCCTTTTCAACTATCCAACCAAAATATTTAGATTTAGGCCCTTAAATCCAAATTTACATGACTCAATTCTTGTTATCTAAATGAACCATAAGACCTCTATAGTTTGTGTAATCATTCAATTGTATCTAAATTCCATGCATGCTTGACATCTCTCATTCATACTAATGGTTTTATTAACAATTAATAATTGTAGACATCCCATTTTGCAATTGGGAGTTGATACACAAATCAAGTGTAAAACTGTAATTTTAACCATGAAAGGTTAAAACACCATTTGAATTGTTAGATGAACAAGGACATAATTCTAAAATATATCAGACCTCATATAAATCAAAACAAAACGCTAAATGGGAAATTAGGACCACAAAATTGAAAAATCAAATCATATCAAGTTTTAACAATTAAGATGTATTCTTTTAAATTATGGCTTAATCCATGTGATTATGACTAATAAATTTTGATTGGTTCCTAAAAGAATCAATATAAATTAATTAGATGTGAAAATCCAAAAGGTTTAAGTTTAAGAGAAGATGTAAAAAGATGCATGAAATAAAAGCTTGTATAGATAATTATTGTTGGGCTCTCTCCTATCACAACAATAGGGGGGTCATGGTTTTTGTTATCTCTGAGGATGATTTTCTTAGCCACACATGGATTTATTTAATGAAAAATCGTTCGGATATTATTTTGTGATTTTGAAAAAATGATTGAGACCCAGTTTTCCAAAGTTATTAAAATATTTCGATCCAACAATGCTTTAGAATATCGTTAGCATGGAAATCTTGATCTTCTAAATCATTATTGCTCAATTTCTAATACCTCACAAAAAGAAAAAAAAAATGATGAATATGAATGAAAATTCTGTCACATCCTAGACATTATTAAGGCTCTCACCAGTCAGGGTTATCTAACAAAAGGACTAATTTTGATAAATTTCCCAACCTTAATAAGGGATTAAAAATTCAAATAAGAGCATCAACCATCAAGAAATCAGGTTTGATTTTGACATTAAGTTCAAGGAATGTTTTTACAAATTTTCTCTTATTTTTTGGGTCCATAGGCCCATACCTATTTAAACTAGCAAGTTGAAAGACAGTTTAGGATCCAAACAATGTGGCAGGCTTGGGCCAAAGTTATTTTGTGAAGCAAAAGGTTAGTTGGACACTGCTTAAGGCCTCAGTTAATGAGCCTGAAGCTGGGCCCAATTAGGGCCAGACGAAGTAGCATAAGAAAAACAAGCCTACGTCCAATAACGCATCCCAAGCATTACAGAAAGAACATGGGCTGTGTGTTGTTGGGCTTAGGGTAGTACCTAACGCTGCATCTCATGCCAGTGATTCAAACCCTATTTCTCTCGTTTCCTCTATTTATCTATCACAAAAACCCAAAAAAAAAAAAAAAAAAAAAGTTATTCGAATCCTCTTGTCCTCTATTTATTTATAACAAAGACAAAAATAAAAAATTCTTGTCTAGACTTTCCACCCAACTCATAGCTGTCATTTGGATTTTTAGCTTATTTATTTTGTACAGTTTTCTAAAGTCTCACATTTTTTTTATATACTATATTTTTACACACTGTCAACAAATCAACCAAAAAATTATTTTAGCCCAATTAAGATAGTAGTTTTTAGCTATCTTCTTCTTCCTTTATTAAAAAAAAAAAATTACCAAAAAAAAAAAAAAAACAACCATAATAGTTTTAAGTAGTAGGACATTAGTTGAACCTACCTTAGCTATGAAAGTTCGATGGGAACTATAACCTCATGAAAATTGACGAGGATGGACAACCTTTCATTTTATATGAACACAAAAACAAAAGACAGCGTTTGAAGGAATCTAAAACCTAAAAGGAAAAGGGTAAAATTGACATCTCATAAGCAACCAAAAAGGAAGATGCTACCAGCTTGGTTGTGAACCAGAGATGTTTTAGAGGTGCAGCTATTTTATAAAATAAATAAATTAGGTATTAGATGTGCACCATAAATAATTGAAAGGGAGAGGGCATCAAATAAACTTTTTACCATTAAGATGTGAAATTTCGAAGGAGAAAAATATATCAAGGACTTGGGTGATGAGGAGTCTTTTTAACTTTAACTGCATCATTTATGTTTGATAAATATGGTATTTTAATCTAAGGCGTTTAAATTTATAAGAAGAGTGACAAGTTTTATAGTTCGGTGACATTATCTAGTTCTCCTATGAAAGATAACTAATTTTCGATTCCCCTTTTTTCCCACTTATTGTAAGCACCCCCACCCTCCCCCCCACCCCAAAAAAAAAAAAAAAAAAAGAAACAGAAGCGAGCCTAATGACCTACACCATTTCAGTGAAGAGGTGGCCTATAGTAAAATAAAAGCAATAGGGACAAAAACATTTGGTTTGGCGAACTAAAACTCTTTGCTAAGTTTGGAATGGTTTAAGCTTTCTTACCTTTAGGAAGAGGGACACAGACCTGGGATCTGGTCCCTCTTCCTGAGGGTAAGAAAGCTATAGGGCTTTGCCATTCTACCAAGTAATTGCTTCCAGAAAAATCATATTATTTCATATACTGTTTCAAGCTAAAACCTTCTTCCCCTCCCCCTTCCAATTGCTTAACATGGTGGAAAAATATCCTCTCCATTTGCTTTAAAATGGAGAGTCCATTTCATGATAAAGACTTGGTAGTTAACAAATGTAAAGGTAAACATAGTGTCATGTCTTTTACAGTAGTCACCTTCTTCTTCTCCTTCTTCTTTTTCCTGGATATAGGTTGTTTACAGTTAATATTATTCCTTATTCTGTGCCTAAAACATGAAATTGTGAATTAGTGCATTTATAAAAAGCTACTATGGTTTCAAATCGTGAATATATATACAGAACCCAATGGACTTCCAAAATCATTATTGTATATCAAATGCACATTTCAATTGCCATGATTACTGGCAATTTTTTGCTAGCTTATACACAAACTATTCTCGAGTCTAATCATCCACTGCCTATCTATACCTTTAGCCTATAGAACCATGAACCTAGATTTCTCTGCTCAAAGACATAAACAGGTAGCATGTTCTGCCAAACCCCCAGGAAGTAAATTATTTGATTTTGTTGTTTCTTTTTACCTTTTTTTTTTTTTCTTCTTTTGTTCCCTTTCAGGCACTTCCAAGCCACCGTATCCATATTTTTTCCCCTTTCACCTTTACTTCCTCTACCAGATATTTCAAACCCCATCAAACTATGTAATGTTTCAATCAAAATGCCAGACTTATCCATAGTTCCACGGTGTATTTCACAAAACTGCATCCAGATGTCACAGTAATCACCCCAGAGAAATTATTAATTGTATATAAATCTCCAAATTATATTTCTTATAAAGTTTCAGCACCCCTAGACTAAAAAAAAAAAAAAAAAAAAAAAGTAGCCCACAGTCTGCCAATCATCCATAGAATGAAAAGATTTTGGTTTGAACCTCAAGCATTTACCAACTAACTGCTCAGACAAAAACTCTGTGGCTGATTTATTTTTTATATTTTTTAAAGGAAACAGAAACTTTCATTACCAATCCAAGGAAAGATGCACGAGTAGCATGAAGGAACAAATAGTTTTCAAAGTGCTGGCATGCTAAAGAAGAAATAACATAGCATATTTCATAATCTCAAATTTAACTAATACATTATGCAATATAAATTATTAATATACGAAACATTTGTATTTACATAATTATTCAATAAGCCAACTTGCTTTTTGCATTGTGCAACATAAGCAACAGAAAATTACAAACAGACTCTGGACAATGTGTGATATATACCTGTTTCACTTGGAACTTTTATTAACTTAAACAGCTACTCTAAAACAGCCAATTCACAAATTAAACAACAACCTCAATAAGCTTATTTGATGCCCATGTCCTCACAACATCCGAAAGTTTGCTTTCCTCAACCTGCACCTGTCTCAACTGTGGAGAATTCAGAACAAGCAACTCAACTGCCTCAGCCTCGATTCCACGACAATGCATAATATCAACATTCTCCAAACGCTTGCAGCTCTTAAACATTGAGACAAGGGCTGCTTTGGTAAGCCCTTTACACCCTCTCAACCTTAAATCAACCAGACAATTACACGAAACCAGCATCGAAATAAACTCCTTATCAAGTAACATTTCATTATAAGACAAGTCCAATTTCCTCAATTGCCTCAAATTCTGGCCCAATGTGGCAAGCAACCCTTGTTCTCGTTCCACAACATCACAATTTATTAATGCCAATTCTTCAAGCCCAGAACTCATGGCAATTCCAAGAGCCTTTAGGCCTTCACCAGTGACAAGGCAACAACTTTGAAGCCTAATACTGGAAAGACCCCGGAAATTCAGAGCAACAGCTGTGAGGTGATCGTTATGAAGGTCCAAAGGTAATCGAAGATCAAGTTTTTGCAAGTTACAATTGCATTGGCTAATGAACCTAAGCAAACCCTCTCTGCTACCACCATCATAAACCAATAGAGAACTCAAAGAGTTACAATTCTCAGCCAATTTTAACAGCACCCCATCAACTATACTCCTACAAGTCCTGAGCTCCACTTCTTCAAGACCCTGTAAGCACCTAACAAAAGACAAAAAAGACCCTCCATCACCAACACCTTCACAACTCTTTAGCTGCAATTTCTTCAGCTTTTTGCAGCTCCTCCATAGCCAACCCAAACCCCAATCATCTGCTCTGATTCCCGATAAACAAAGACTCTCCAAGCCCAATTCTGCATCAAAATCCTCATTCCCCCACAACCCATTTTCCCTTTCAAACTCAGTTACTTGTTCAACACCATCCCCAGAGGAGACAAAGATTGATAGCTCTTTTAAAACTGGAAACTTTACAACCCACATGAAAAAAATAGGCCTAAAGAGACTAATACATAGAGAGGTGAGGTGGGTACAGCTTAAAGAGAGAGAATTCAGAGAGGACACAGAGACCGGACCAGCCATGAACCTTAAAGTTTGAAGCTTCGAACAAAAGGTAGAGACTGTAAGGAGGAGATGTTCTGAGAAAGTGGTGGCTGAGGTTATAGTGATGGTGGGGTCAGAGGAGAGAAGGAGAGAGAGTGTGAGAAGAGAAGGGTAGTGAGAGAGGAAAGAGGCCAAGGAAGGAATAGTTGAATTATGAGGACTAAGGCGCAGAGAGAGAGAGGTTTTGGAAGTTCTGTAAAGGTGGAGCCAGCGCTTGGAGACCAAAGAGACTGAAAGAGATGAAGAAGGTATTGGTGGAAGTCTTTGGAAGATTTCTTCAAGGAGCTCATCACAAAGCATGCGGTCCATCCTTAATCTAATGCTCTTTCTTCTTCTTCTTCTTCTTCTTCTCTTCTATACTCTTTGTCTGTTTCTCTTACTCTTGTTTTTGTTGTTGATGATGTTCTTTGTCAATGCTTTTTTGAAGAACATATCTTTGTTTTCTTGGTTTGTAGAGACAGAGAGAGAATGGGAGTTGAAACTTGTAAGATGTTTCATTTCGTGTTTGAGTAGGTGAAGAGAAAAAATGGAGGTGTTTGACAATGACATGAGGAAAGTTTGCTTAAACGCTGCTTGGAGTACGTGTGATACACGTTCCTATTTGGATGAAGTAAAGTAAAACATAGCCAATGCTTAAACACCTTTTAGAAAATGGCTTCTTTTAGTATATAATTATAGTTAAATTAGAATTTTGACCCCAAAAAACGCCACTTTTGAAGCTTGGATATTGCTAAATTTCTTTTTAGAAAATGCATCATCCAACTGCTGCAACTGTATCAAAGCCAGCTTTTCTTATCTCACTGTGTAAACAAACAATGGAAATTAAAATGACACATATAGTAATTGTGGAGGAAAAGGACATTTCATATTAATCATAATTAGCTATATTGCCTATGAATTGATGATTCTTTGCATTCAATTTTAGACAATTTCAATGAGAACAATTCCCGCCGCATTTTCTGAGTATCATCCGAGATGATAAGAGCTGGAGATTGTGTCACAGTTTTGTTTTTTATCCTTTTAAGATAGAGATGATATAAATAGAAATTTTAACTCAAATTTTCTCTTTTATCATTTAGGGTTGGTTTGTCTTAAAATGACAGTTATTTATTTATTTATTTAGAAAACAGTTTATTCCAACCGTAGATTATAAATTTTACCTTCTTTTTATTTTATTTTATATACATACAATTTTTTTATACACTTTCTTTAAAAAAAAAAAAATTGTACCACTTTTAAAACAAAATTTGTCAATGGAAATATACTCATTCAAACACACTATAAGCTAAAAGTAGTATAGAAGGTTTGTATTCCTTTACCACTATACCTCTTATATTTTTATCTTTAACATAATTAAAAAAAAAAAATTTCATCCTCAAAAATCAAAATAGGTATCTTTTTTATTTATTTAATTCATCTCATACACCCCCCTCTGCACATAAGTAGACAGAATGAGACGAGGTTGAATCATAGATGTATATCCCCATCCCATCCACTTATTTAGACAAAAAAAATATGCACAAGGTGAAAGCAGGGTAGGTTAGGACAAGGCTAGGTGGAGTTTTTTGTCATACTTAGTATATGTTTGGATCCACATTTACTTCTGCGTTTCACATTTACGTTTGGAAATTTGCTGAGACTTGCACTGAATAAACGCAGGGATAAACGTTGAATAAACGCAGCAATGAAAGAGCTGAAACGCAAGCTCAACGCACCATTTCATTTAAATGGAAAACGCATGTTGAAGTACTGTTCATGGACACCTCTTGTAAAGCTAGCAACATTCATTAGGAATGAATTGAAGAAAAGAGCTGAGACGCTACTGAGACGCATAGTTTCATTGCACAAGCACAACTTATCTCATTCATTTTTGTGCTCTTCAGCTTTCTTCTTTCCTCTCAATTATCGTGACAGAATGCCTTCAAGACACTTCAATGCTCTGTCCAAATCCTCTTCAATGCATTGCACCTACCCACCAACCACAAAACTATCAAAACTCCGCACACACGGTACAAGTAAATCCATTACGCGGAACTTTCTGAAAAGATCCCCTCTGTTCTTCATTAGTAGTAGCTCACCTTCTCTTCATTTGGGACATCATTGTCGTCACTGTGGGTCTCTGCGTTTATGGGTAAGTTGTGTCTAACTTCTCATGTTCTCTAATCTGTTAGTGTGTGGTTACATTGTTTTCCATGAGACTTCATCAATCTGTGGTTTTTTGTCACCTGAGTTTGTGTGTGGTTTTTGTGTTCAACATTTGTGTGTGGTTCTTTTGTGTTTTCTATGACACTAGTATGTAGATTAAGATAAGAGATGAGAAAGAAAAAAATGGTAACAATGAGAGTAACGGAGACAGGTGGTTTGGGATGGTTCTAGGATATGTACAATAAAAATAATAAATAAATAAATCTCATAGAAGCAAGATGGTAGAGGGTAAACAAAACCATTATCGCCTCATCAACATAGGGAATATTTGTGCAAAGTTGATATCATCAGGACAAAGCGAGAACATTTTTCCTTTCTTTTACATATTAGGGAATGTTTAGATGAGTTTATTTTCATTGATATATTTTTTATAATAAAAAAAAATCAGATTATTTAAAAATACAATTGTACTTTTAAATTAAAGGCTTTAGAAAGGAATGCCTAACCTAATTAATTAATTAAGGGCAGAAAAAACTAGAGCAAATAGAGCAAGGAAATTTCCCTACAACTGAAAAAACCAAACATCGTAAAGAACGTTAGTACATTACACATACAAGACAACTTTCTACCATTGGACAGGTCCTTTCCATTCATCACTTTTTCATTTGATTCTTTCTTCCGTGCCCCTTGATTCTTGCCTGTCCTGTTCTTATTAGATTCTAATCTGTCTTATTGAACTAACATTTACTGGCCCAAACACAATCATCGATGCAAATAATTGTTCCTTCAAGGACAGTTTTTGTGGAGGACCAAAATCGCAGTGGTTTGAACTTTGATGCAGTATAAAGAAAATTAAATTTAGGGAAATCAAATATTATGACATTAATAATTTGATTACCAAACATCCTTGCTACAGCTACCCTCATTCCATGGCAGTTCCACAGCACTTAAAGACCATTAATCATGGAACCTATTTACAGGATGCTGTACCCTACATGAATAATAATCCATTGTGATTTATTTGCATTAGACCCGATATGATATGATATCGACATGTGATAAGTGTTACATATGCATTGTATTGGGTTCGGTGCACATGACATCAGACTCAAGCTGTGTCCCTTGAAGTCTAGAACCAACTACCATATGGCCCTACCTCAATGATGCCGACCAAATGAATGGTGTGCATCAAACCATTAAATCCCAGAAAGTGCTTTACTGTTGCTACTGTTGCTATACTAATCAATAAAAAGAACATTCTATTCCACCATGATATATTTGTATATCTTTATTAATCAATACAAAAGAAGTAAAGCTAATACCCAACATTCAATCTTATTAAAGTTTCATGAGAACCTACTTTTTGGTACTCCTTGCTCTTTGAGTGGGTGCAAAATACGGGCTTTTAATTTTATAGCAACTTCTTTGATCATCAATGGCAAAAGAGATCCTAAGGCAAAAAGGCATCCAGTCCACATCAATCCATTTTTTCCAATTATTTTACAGACATAAACACCTTTTCCATCAATCATACCAAACAAAATGGGCATGTTGCCTTAAACATATTATCCATCTCCCAACCAAAAAAAGTGTGTATGCCCGCACACGCGTGTGCGAGAGAGGGGGAGAGGGATTTAAATCTGTGAAACAAATTATATGATATCAAAATTCCCAATCAACTAGATTCAATCAACTGTGCAGTAGCACAAGATCCATTCTACAAATATATATTGGATTGACCCTTATGGCCTAACTGTTGTGAATCCAACCACAACATAATTGCTAAGCCAAGAACCTGTCAAATGGCTATAAAGTATGGTTCACAATACCCTAAACAATGAGACTCCACCCTAGATCTAACATCTGAGTTAGTTGGGCAATTAAACTCATATTCAGATTGCAGGCCTCACTGTGGAACTGAGGCTCAGCATGTATATTTTGAAGCGAGCTAACTTGGTAAACATGCATTGAAAATCTAAAGACACTTAGCATCAAATTGTAGTGCAATTAGAATCTAACTTGAATTATTGATTGAGTTTCCAATTTAGCCATCTGATCATCTAACTTTCTCAAACCATTCATTCAGAGTCACTAAGTACATTTTAACAGGCCTGCAGATCCTTACTAGCAATGATGAAGTATAGGTTCTGCAGGAGAGCCCCTTATGCATAGTGATACAAAATTACTTACAAAGATGAAAGATTATATTCCTGAAGGACCTACTTCTCCAGAACCAGCCCATGACCAATAAAAAGCAATTAGATAAGAAAGATAACATTGAGATAAAAATGCAATTAATCTTATGATTTGTATGTTTAATTGCTCAGCAATACACGGTAAAATTGAGAAAGACGTGTCAACAAGGATGAAGTATTACATGAATACACAATATCCAGCATGGCAGGTGAATCATACCTATATAGAGGTAAGTAGCACTGCTCCATGCCCAAATGGATTCCAACCAATTCCAGAAGTCACCAACACTAATGCCATCAAAGCCTTCAAATACACTTTTAAACACAAAAAAAGCAGTTGGTGGAAACCCAATAAACCCCAAAGCTAGATTACAAGCCACCCTTGAAAAATTTCTCAACTTTCTAGATTTAACATCGAGCTTCAAAGGGTGAGCCATCAAACACATAGGGACCATTAGCAAAGCCCCAATTTCAGCTGTAGCAAAGTTAATGACTGACATGAGGCACAGACCAATGAAGGCAGCTGAAATAGTCACTGATTTCAAGAGAGCCCATTCTCTTTGTTGAGGTTGAGATGCATTAACATAGTAAAATGGAGAACCCAAAAACCAGAACAAGATTAGAAGGCTGAAGATTGAAACCAAAACCCAGACTACAAAGCTGGTTGTTGGAGTGCAATTGGGAATTTGACAGATGAAGTATGGGAGCAATAAAACAACAGCTCCCCACAAGTGAACTACAAGAACCTTTTTTGCTGCATAGAGCCATTTCCATGATCTGAGATTGATGCCAAGTTCATCAGCAGCACTGGCTGGATGATTGGATTTGTTTTTTTCAAAACTAGGATCCAAATTATTAGCTTGAGCATAAAGAGAAGCTGCAACCATTGGGAGTGATGCAATGAGTAGTGCAAAGGCGATCATGTAGACTGCAACAGATAGAAACTTACTAGGCGAAGTTAAAAGGTACAGAAAGAATGACTGATGAAACTTTTCAAGGAGGTTGTTTACTGATCGTATAACTCCTTCAATTAACCTGCACCAACCCACATAAAAACCTTCAATCAAAATGTTGCAAGAATACTGAATCTTTTGACTATTAATGGATGATTGTGGGCATAGTATACCACCAAATAATGACAAACAAGGAATAATTAAAGAGGGCTTACACCAAATAATACTAGTTAGAGACGGATTCAAATTACACATAGTTTAACTTCTAAATTTTTACACATTTTTTAGACCACTGATTTCAATTAGATCTAATGGTGGGAAAATTACTGCTTTCCACATCACCCTTTTCCTTTTTTAAAAATTTCACTCTTTCTCACACACACTTTCTTTCCTTCTCTCAAATCTTGAAAGCAATCTAAGGTCGTCATCAATTCAGTGAAGGCCAACGCTTAATGTTCATCATTGGTCTGAGGAGCTACCCATCGCATGGGTTGTTGGGAGTTTAGAAAGCACAGTGAAGGAATGCATATTTGTTGGCAACAGTCAAAGGTATTTAAGGATAAGAAGAATCAAGCCCAGCACAATAAATTTCTTGCACAGGTTCATGATCAACGAGAATAATAAAAAAATTTTATTTTTTATTTTTATAATCAACAGTAGATAAGAATTGCTTTTGAAGAAAAATAAGTTCATTGAAGCCTGAACTTTTGCCTAATACAGTAACTTTGGTAGAAGAAAAATCAAGGACCAGGTTTTAATTTTCAATTTTCTTCTGTGTAGAGATATACTGTTGCTGCAACCCTCTTCAGTGAATGTGTTCCTTCAACGTGCTTCTTGAACTCCCAATAACTTTTGCCATGGCGGAGCTCCTCTGTACCTACAGTCTACATATGGAAGTTGTTTGCCTACATTGAATTGATGATGACAATAAAATTGCTTTCAAAGATTTGAGAAAGGGAACTGGAGGGAGTGCATGAGAGTGGAGCTTTGGGAAAGGAAAAGGGGTGATGTGGAAAGCAATATTTTCTCCACCTTTAGATCTATAGAAATTAATGGTCTAAAAGAGGTGTAAAAGTTTAGAAGTTACTCCAGGTATAACTTGAACCCATCTCTACTAGTTACATTAGTAGCAATTTCATAACCAAAGGATATTCTAAAACAAGAGCAATAAAATGTTAAACATCAAACAAGAAATCAACAAATGCTTGTAAAAATAAATAAAAAAATAAAAAAATAAAAAGTATCCTCCATTTCAGTGTTCACAAAAAGATTTTTTTGCCCTCAATTCAACACAAGTTTTTAATTGAGTATGACTCAAGCTTTCTACCAAAAATGATTGAATACCACAAGTTGCCTCATCAACAATTTCTTTATATCATTTTATTATGGCATGGGATTCTTCACCACAATTCAGTACACTCTTTTTAATTTTGTTGGGAAGGGGAAGGGGGGGTGGGGGGTTAATTAGCTAAGTTGTGCAACTAAAATCTAAAAAGTAACAACCTAACCCAAAATAAATAACAAAGAACATTTAACAGAAAGACTATAACATGTTAGAATGTATGGAAGCATTCAAGCAACACAAACATCTAGTAAAGGGCAGTAGTAATACACGGGCAATCAAATGTGTTCACCTACTATTGGCATATTTTCCAAGTATTAATATACAATGACCCCACCCCCCTCTACCTCCAAAAAAGGTGAAAATTCTAAGAAGCGTTCAGCTGAAGACAACACTGCCTTCTGCCGATAGATTGGCAAGATACTCATTCATGTCCCTTGCCCACATGTCTAGTAAAATAAGACAAGTTACAAACGGTACTTTGAAAGAATTAAATGAGCACTAACCGGCCACCTCGCAGAAGGAAGTCATTTTGCCTACCCTTGTTATTTGAAGAAACTCTAGAAGAAATTTCCAAAGTAATTGCATCTACCTGGTAATCACGAAAAGCACCATGGGGACCTGTTGGAATACCCAAAGCCTGACAGCAAGGAAAATATCACATATAAATAAAAATGACCTCCAGGATCAGAGAGAAGTGAGATGAAATAACCCTTTAATTTTCCTGGTCATTCAATTTGAAACTGTAACAGTAATATATTCCACTACTCCCCCTAAAAAAGGAGAAAATAATTTTTTTTTTAAATAAATGAATAGACAGGATAATAAACTACCTGGTAATACAATGAACTTGCGAGCGTAGCAGTGCCCTCAACATAATCTGCAGCTGGGATACCAAACTTCCACTGGGGGTTTAAGCTTTTAGCCAAATGTCCTAGTGATTCAAGTATTTCTCCCAAAATCATGAGCCATTTGCAGTTAAGTAAAGACCACATTTTCTCCACCTTTATCCGCAAACCTTGCCTATGAACTGCTAAATAATTTACAATATTAATGAGATCTAGGTTTGGCATCTGTCCATTGGATGCCTCAGCATATATGCTAAGACTGTCCTCAAATTGTTCACTTCTATCCGCTACCTTAATCACAAGGGCTGCAGCCATAGTGCCAGCTCGTTTAAAACCATCACGCATATTTCTTTCTGTGATAGCGTTCTCTTCCAGTCCGTGACACATTTCAGCATTTTGTGTGCCTAATCCACTAAATACAGGAATGTAATAATCTCTTAGCCAAGCATCAACTGCAGCATATTCTCCATATTTTGAATCTGCAACAACCCATATAATATCCTTGGCCAGCCAAGTAACTCGGGTTAGCAAGGAAAATACTGAGTATGCAATGCCCAAAGATAAAGCGTCACCCAACCCAATCTTCTCAGAATTGTAAGGTGTCACCAAGACAATAGCTTCTTTCCCATCACCACGTGGGGCTCTGATTATTCCAACAGTATTGAGACCATATGATGAACAACTAATGTTCTCCCAAATTGTTGCAGAATCAGGGCTAGAAAAAAAGTGCAATGGATGAAACTGATTTGATTGAGGGTAGAACTTTTGGAAACTAACTTCGGCACCCAAGTTGGACATATATTGGGCTATCAGTCTTTGACTTTCTCTGCACGAGGTAAACACAAAATCACATTGGACAGACTTACTATTTTCCATTATTTTATCTTTTTCCCAGTGGGTGTTTTTTTTTTTTTTGGGGGGGGGGGGGGGTTGGTTTGTATTTAGAATTATAAACTTGTGATGCGGAGTCAGGGCAAAATATCAAGCTGATGGAAAATTAAAACATAAAGAAGCAGAAAGCAGTGCAAAGTAAATCTACTCCATGCATAAAGTGCATACACAACTTGACCAAGCCTTAATCTTAATGAGCATATAAAGGTTGCACCTAATGCAAAAAACTCCCACTTAACGTGCATGAAAGATAAAATAAAGAGAAGAAAGATAATGCAAGTTGACCATATAGCAAGTTGCATAACAATGCCTAATGGCATGTTTATATGTTAATAAAAGGTAATTGAAAAAAAAAAAATCTGGACCCTGTTTCTTATGATTTGGACAGATTTTATTAACAACAAACTAGCTGCAAGACAAGCAGTATACTGCTACATACTACAAATTCCATCAAAATTAACAAACACCTAAACCAAACAAACAAATAAATATACATAACGCAATGCCGACCAAGCCAAGTCCAATCCTACTCAGTCCAACCTTAAGCAGCTTACTGATCCACTCAGCTCATTACAAGCCTAAAACTTTTTGACACTTGTAGATGTGCATGTGTGTGGGCATCAGTGATGGATTATAAGACCCACAAAATCTAATATTTCACAGAATTAAATCAGCAAAGACCCAGCATGAGTATTAGTGCTAGAGTTACATCCTCTTTCAATATTGGAGTAAATTTAACTTGATGAGAAATTTTAAATAATTGCTACTCTCCCATCCCAATTTAGATGCCTAACTCTCTTTGCTGAACATCCGAAAATACATGTCCACTTTGCAAAAAATGGAAGTTCTTCTTCAATTTCCTATAATACCGTTTCCTTCTCTATTTCTTTTTACAAGTAATAAAATTTTAATGAAGAAGGACTATTTCATACAGAAGAATGAAATAGCCAAAAAAATATGTACAAAAACAAAGAAAAAGAAATTATGTACCAAAGGAAAGGGAATCTTCAAACAACAGAATGGAACCACTAGAAGTGAATCCCAAGTACGAGACCAATCAAACAATGTCCCTGCAAACAATGCTATGAGCTGGTCCCCTATACGCTCTGAATCCTCAAACATACAACTATTATGCTCCTTCCAAATGATCCACATCACACACTATGGTACCAAGTTCAAAATATTCAACGAACATTTCCCAAACCAATTCCTCTAATCATCCAACAGATCAACCAACCTCTTAGGTAAGAACTCCATAAGATCTAAAAGCATAACTCCATAACCAGGAAGCCCCTTCACAATGAATCAAAAGATGATCACCATTCTCCCCACTTCAGTGACACGTACAACATCAATCCACAATTGTGAAATGTCTTCTCCTCAAATTATCACCAGTGAATATCTTCCCCATGCAGCCATCCAAACAAAGAAGGAAACCCTCTGTGGTGCCTTCACACCCCAAATGCTTTTCCAAGGAAAAGTGACAGCACAAGATCTCCACAAGGCATTATAAATGGAACAAATGTCAAAACCTCCATCTCACTCAATCTCCATCCTCATTAAGAGGAGTATGATACCATTACCTTCTTTCTTAAAACCAAATAACAATCTTATTCTTATAAAAGTTGTGCCACCTCTAAAATAAAGTAAATGACATTTTCAAAAAGTCACTACATCTTTCTTCTTCCTATTAATAATCATATCATTTCAAACCAAGACATTTAAATTTAAATTGGGAGTAAGTAGTTTCCATTAGAATACAAAATCAAACCCAAGTGCAATCCATATATAGAAAACATTTAAAAAAAGGCATGTGAAGTTAGCACGTACATGCCACTGGCCATGGGTTTCAAATCTAAATTGGTTAAATCCTTCACCAGTCCATTTGCCTCTGAGACTTCCTGACTAGAGAGCATGGGATTTGCTGAACCTGCGAAACATAAACAACAACTTTTTAGCTAAATTTATCTCATAACCATCTCTGTCCCAATTTAAACGTCTCTGTGACTTCCCATAAATGCATTTTTCACCTTCTAAAAATAGAAATTCTCACTTCTTCAATTTCTATAATACCTCAACTCTTTTTTCTAAATAACAAAAAACAATCAACTAAAACCCGCACCACCTCTTATGTAGCACAAATATAACTTCTATCACAACTTGTTAATGTGGCAAGTTATGATCAGCGCAACATCACTTTTCACATAAACCAACCACCACAACTGACACCGCTTTTATTATGCATCAATCATAAAATAAATACTTCGTTCCGCCCCCATCTTGTCACTAGTTCACAACACTATATATTGAGATATATCCCAGAATTATGTTCACTTTGAAAAGTAAATAACAAATAATTTTTTGTTCTAACTTATCAAATACTTTAATCTGAAAATTCCATAATATTCATTTTCCAATTGGGTACAATCAAAACTGGACAAAGTAACAATTAGGAAGAAGACTAAGAGAGAGAAAGTGAGACCTGGCATGAGGGCATTTTCGGAAATGTAGGTGTTCTTGGCGAGAAGTGGCAGAAGAAGAAGAGTGAGAACCCCAGCTGTGCAGCAAACCACACTGAAAACCAAAAAAAAAAAAAACACCAAACCAAAATCAAAATCAAAGCTATGAATGAATGAAAGAATTAAGGAAAAGAGAGAAGTATGTATGTGGGTACCTAAGGAGGTGGCTGTGAGAAATGAGGAACATCCCAAGTCGCACGATTGGACGTAGCTTCACTTTGGGGCCTCGCTCTCGCTCTCGCTCTCACTCTCGCCCATTTTTGCTTTGTTGTAAATCAAAGTTTTTACAGATTGGAATTGGAAAATGATTTCCACAGGAAAAAAGAGGTAGTGGGGGAGGAAATTGTTTTACGCTTTTCCCGAACCCCTTTGCTCTACCTGTTTGTACTTGAAGCCAATGCCATCACACGTAGTAGGACTTTCGATTCTTTTTGGGGTCTAGCCTTCAGACAGCGATCGATTTTTTTTTTTTTTTTTTTAATGAAAGGAGATTCTCAAATACCTTATTCAACCGTAATAGATTTTAACCGTTAAACTAAATAAACTCACAAAATATAAAATTTTAGGTACTAGACAATGTTTCTCTTAGCTTTTTTTATTATATATCTTTTTTATTAGATGTAAATTTTGAATAATTCAATTGTTGAATTTTATGTTTTTTTATCTTTTTAATGTGTGTCAAATTTTGTTCAAATCGAATAGTATTTACTAATCGAACAATGAATTTATTTTTTGTACATAATTTTATTGTATAAAAACTTGAAATTTAAACATTTAATTGATGACATATTTATTGATCTTTAATTTTCTTGAAATTTTGCAAATATGAGGATATTATAAGAACATGCACATAATCCAATGGTTAGAGCATTTGCATAAGTGTAGCTATTTTAATATTTTAGCAAATAAATATCTAAAAATGCAAAAAAAAAAAAAAAAAACCCTTACGCATCAGTCTCAACGAACTAGTCCAAAATACTTAGCAAGTCAAGTGACATGCCTCTTGAGGTGAGAAATTTTACTTGCCATAACAAATTTTTTTTATCTTAGATTGTTTTCATGTCATGCGTCTCTCTCTCTCTCTCACACATATTTGTGTACTCAGGAGAAGTGGAGAAATTGGCGAAATAAGACTGTGGCTCAATCTGGTTCTCTAGCGATCGAACCTTCACTGGATCTAAAGCTCTGTCGGTGTTGTAGTGGCGTTGAGTGGGTTGTGGACTTGGTGGCATTGTAGGTTAACAGTAGCAATCTTTGGGGTAAGTGTTTCGTTGGTGGGGTTCTCGATAACTGGTGGGCAAGGTGTTTCAGTGGTGACAGAAGGTGGTTTTTTTTTTTTTGAAGGCTACAATCTACTTGTTGTAAGGTTGATTATGGTAATGGTGTGGTGGCTAGGTTTCTGGTGGTAGAAAACACGATGGCTGATTTTTGTTTTTGGTTTGGGTAAGCAGATTTGGTGGTGGTGGAGATTGTGTTTGGATTTAACCCTAAGTGGTATATGGCAGTGGTGGTGTGGTGGTGGTGGTTGTGTTTGTGTTTGGTGTTGTGTTGTCTTTAGTGGTGGTGTGCAGCAATGTTTGGCTGTGGTGGCTAGATGTTGTGTGGTGGTGGTAGCTGTATATGTTGAAAGGAGAGAGAAAAAATAATTATTTAAATGAAATAAAAAATAGAGTGTCGAGTCGGATGTGTGTCCATAAAAAAACATGTATAGCTAAACTATAAAAAATAGAGTTTTTTTGAATTAGTTTAGCTAAAAATCCCAGGAGACTAATGTGAACGCTTTTAGATTTTTTAAAATTTACATTCAATAGAAAAATATAAAGAAATAACCTTCTTCCTTGTCAAATATGTTATTGGAATTTTTGGTTATTTGGTCTTTTGCATAAAGAAATAATCGTTTTTGAGTTAAAATGTAGGTAACTTAAAATTGCTCATGTTTCTGAATGGCCAAAATTTTTAGGCAACACTTGATTAAAAAATTAATAATAAATCGATTTCTATGTTAAAATTGTGTTTATTTTAAAGTACACTGTCATTAAATTGAATGTAATGCATAAGACTTAAAAGTCTTACTTATCATACTATCGTACATAATTTAAGTTCAAAAAAGGAAAAAAAAAATTAAATGGGAGATAATCAGTGTATAGAAAATTTATGAGAACTTTTTTTGGGATGATGGCCTTTATTTATCCTTTTTTTATCACTTAACGCAGAGATATTGACCTTACCCCTACCTCTTTCTATCCCATTTTAGTTCCAATCTTGTTTCCTCGTCATTCAAAACTTGATAGTGTTTCTCTTTGGCCAAAATGGTCAAATATCACTATTGGCCGAAATATTTGGCAATCTATTACTGTTTTAGAAATATATATGGACTTTTTTGGAACTCGAGTTTCACGCTTGCAATGTAACTCAAGTTCCAGAATCTTAAATTCTTTAAAAAAAATAGCCTTCAAGTTTGTCGTACTATTTTTCATAGAACTCAAATTATACAGCAAACTCAATTTTCACAAACTTAAGTTTAAAAAAAAAATGATAGATCCCTAATTATTTCACAAACAGTAGTAAGTTGTCAAATATTTCTGTCAAAGATGGTATTTGGCCATTTTGACCGTTTCTCTCTCACTTACTAATTGCATTGACAATTAATGAACTTGGAGGTTGTAAGCAAGACGAGGTAGACTTTATTCCAAAAATATTGGCAATGTGTGAAAGTTGCATGAAGAATACATTGTTTCAAGATCAAACGTCTGTTTAGATATTGCTTATTGCTGAAAACTGAAAACACTGTAGTAAAATAATTTTTAAATATGAAAATAATGCCGTGAGACCCAGTTTTAAAGTTGATTTTGTTAGATTCCGTACTTGCGGGTCTTGTGAACAATGCACAAGACCCACAGAAAAAATGCTTGTTCACAGGACTCACAGAAAAAATGCCAAACACTCTCTCTTTCAATTTTTAATGCAATCCAAACCCATCCCAACTAGATTTTAAACGCATTGAAGAGTGGCAGCTTGAATGCAATAAAAAACACGCACAAGGGCTCCATCTTGTTCAATATTTTTGTTTATTAACACGTTAAAGAAATTCAAGTTTCTTTACGAGATAACAAGTGTCTTACAATAAATACATGACTTTGGGGAACAAGCATATGTTAACAAAACTAAAATATATTTTGAAATCTAACCAAAAGGCGGTAATTAAACAGTAAATGTAGGTAACCTAAATTGCTCATGTTTCTGAAAGGTCAAAATTCTTAGGCAACACTTCATTAAAAAATTAATAATAAATCAATTTATATATTGAATTTTGTTTATTTCAAAGTGTACAGTCATTAAATTGTATATAATGCATAAGTCTTAATGTCATACTTAGGAAAAAAATTGAAATGGGAGAAAATAAATGGATAGCAAAATTATGAGAAATTAAACTTTTTATGGGGATGATGGCCTTAGTTATCCTTTTTAATCACTGAACGGAAAACTATTGACCTTACTCCTATCTTTTCCTATCCCAATTTAGTTCCAATCTCGCTTCCTTATCACTCAAAACTTGAAGATGATGTTCTTATAAAAAATAAAAATAAAAAAACTTGAAGATGTCAAATTGCTTGAGTCTTCACACACTCTCTATCACACACCCCTTACAACAATTCCCACAACAAATACAGGGTATAAACAATTGATAGTAATTACAATCAAATTTGGCACGGAATAAAAGCCAACAAAACACATAGTTGTAAATCACAACTTTGCACCCATACTGAGTGTAAAGTGAGATTTTGGTGCCGCTGGGAAGCATTAGAAGAAGCCATTTATTGGCGGATGCAATCAGGCTAAATTGCAGGGTCTTTTGTTATTCGTATTCTCCAACTTAATTCTCTAGTAGATCGATTTCGACTTGGAGGGTCATGAAGAGGTTTTTTGTCGAGATAACACATCTCAGTGCTATCTTGTGTTTGCATGTCTCTTCCATACTCTTTAAGCTTTCTTTTTATTGTTGATGATTGATGAATGTGGCTTAGGATAGTGTTATCAGTTCATTGCACTTATTTACTCTTGTTCCGTACTTAATCTAAGTTGGAGCAAAAGCAATCTAGCCGTAATTTTTAAATGGGGGTCTGAACAGACTCTTGTGTTTTAGCACAAATCCAAACTTTCACATAGTATGTCATAATTCATATCTCTCAATTAATAATAATAATAATAATAATAATAAACATTAAGTATTTTATAATGAAATTAAAAATAATATATGACAAGTAGTGATTGCTACAGTATAAAGTGGAACACAAAAAATATAATAAAGGAGGATTTGTATTCGAATGAGGGTATGTACCCTCTAGCACCTTCGTACCCATAAGTATTCTGGTATTTTAATTAGCAAGTAAAGATGCTACTTGACAGACCCAAGGCAATCATATAAATCTCGACCAATGAAAAAGTATAAATTCACATGCCTTTTCGAGTGCTACTTAGAATTTGAGTCATGAGGTTCTTTTCCTCCACAGGAAATTGAAGGAATCTGACTATGAAAAAAAAAAAGAAAAAAAAGAAGGAATCTGTTACCAAAAAAAAAAAGGGGGTATTCTTGTAGCCACAAATATTATGATATTTTAGCAAGTAAAGATGCTTGACCAACCCATGTGCCATGGTGGACTGTGGACTGTGATCAGTTAGAAGTTTTGAACCTAATCAAAGAAATATAGAAAGAGATGCAAAGGTACCCAGGTTCTTGGAACATCTTATCATTCTTTTGAGTGTGTAAATAAGATAAGTAATATCAGTAGTGAGATCAGACGAGAACCAACAAAAATTTGCCTCCTCAATGTAAAATATTGTAAAATAGTTTGTGATTGTACCATTATTCTGGAACATGACATGGTTTTAGCAGTTATATCAAGATTGTGGTTCACATCAGAAAAGAAGAGAAGAAATACAACAGAAGAAGAACAAAACGAAGAAATGAATAACAAGGCTTAAACGACATTAGTATAAGTGTAATTATTGTTTAGTGTATAAAACTACATGTAGTTTATCATGTTTTAGGTGAATTAAGTTCACACGTGGAGTAACTAACTCACTCACGTGCCATAACTACCTCCGTGTATTTAGGGATATTTCTCTTTGCTCTTTGATGCTCTCTGTTTTGGTATTTAGCCACAGAGGTTGTATAGATTTATTCATTAATGTAAAATCAGTTTTTCTTCAACTTGAATTCTCTCTAGCACTTCGTTTCTTTCTAAAGATACTTGTGCTTTCTTATATGGTATCAGAGCCTGAGCTTTTATCAATGGCGTCAAACACTGAAACTACTTCATCCAGTTCTTCACATCGCGAGCTTACTCCAATGGAGGATCCTCGCAGTCCATTTTTTATGCATCATGGAGAATCTCCTGGTGTGATCCTCGTTGCTCAACATTTGATTGAGGATAACTATCCAACCTGGTCTAGAGCGATGGTAATGGCTTTGGATGCCAAAAGTAAACTTGGCTTTGTTGATGGCTCCATCACTACTTCCATGGCAATCACACCGCTCGAGAAACAGGCATGGTCAAAATGCAATTCGATGATCTCATCTTGGATCTTGAACTCTGTATCACCTCACTAGGCATGGTCAAAATGCAATTCGATGATCTCATCTTGGATCTTGAACTCTGTATCACCTCACATCAAAGCTAGTGTCATTTACAGAGACACAGCTTTTGCAGTGTGGAATGCACTCAAGATTCGTTTCTTGCAAGCAAATGGACCTAGAATTTCTTAGCTCCAGAAGCAAATTTCCACTATATTGCAAGGTGATTCCACTGTAACAACCTTCTTCACTGATATTCAAGCTGCTTGGGATCAATTGTTGAATCTCAGGCCTTTACCAAGTTGTTCATGTGGCAAATGCAATTGTGGAGTAAATGATAAGATTGCATATCTTTATCATCAAGATTCAATTATGCAGTTTCTCAATGGACTGAATGAATGCTATTCACAAGTCAAGACTCAAATCCTTATGATGGAGCCTGTTCCATCGATAGATAAGGCTTTCTCGTTGGTAATCCAGGAAGAAAGGCAAAGGTTTTCAACCTTTAATGGTGCTCCCTCTGTTGAATCAGCTGTACTTGTAGTTAAGAACCAAGCTTTCAATCAAGGTTCTTCTCCAAACAACAGAAATGGGAGTAATTTCAAAGGAAATAATGCCAAAGGAAGACCTGTGTGCAGCCACTATGGGAAGCTTGGTCATATTATGGAAAAATGTTACAAGATTATTAGATTTCCTCCAGGTTATAAGCAAAAAGGAAGGATTGCCAAGGATAATCAGGTTATAATTGATGATGATCAAGGTCAACCTGAATTCGTGCATCAGAATAATCATTTTCCTTTTACTTCAGAGCAGTATCAACAGTTGCTTTCTCTACTGAATACTCATACATCCACATCTGGTACTTCCAATGATGTTGCAGCTACAGCAAATTCTGCTATTTCAGGTAATCTTTGTGCTTCTTTACAAGACTCTGTGTGCTTGAATATGCAGCATTCCATTTTTGCCTAAAATCCAGCAAATAAAACAATTCTTGGAAAACAAACTTGGGTCTTGGACACTGGGGCAACAGATCACATTGTCCATTCTGTTAAACTTTTCACTAAAATCACAAGTTCCATTTCATCTTTTGTTCAATTACCTAATGGTGAAAGAGTAGTTGTCACAGACATTGGCACCATTCAAGTTACAGCTAGCCTTGTTCTTGAAAATGTGCTATGTGTTCCTGCTTTCACTTTCAATTTGATATCAGTGAGTAAATTGACAAAAAGCCTGTCATGTTGCTTTGTTTTCTTGTCCAATTTATGCTTCATACAGGCCCTTTCTTGTTGGAAAACGATTGAAGTGGGTAAACTACATAACAACCTCTACTTGCTATCTACAACTCCTTGCAAAACTGATTCTGCAGCATCTTCTATTTTGGATTCTGTTTTCAATACTTTTGTCAATAATGTTTCTGAAATTCCTGTCATAACCAAGCCTTTTCTTTGGCATCTTAGACTAGGACATGCTTCAGATGCAAAATTACTTGCTTTACATGATTGTATTCCTGATGTAAGTAATGTTCATAGCAATAAAACTTGTACTCTTTGCCCCATTGCAAAACAGAAATGTTTGCCCTTTCCTTTCTTCAATCATATTTCTGAATCTGCTTTTGATCTTATTCACTGTGATGTATGGGGTCCTTTTGCCAAATCCACTCATGATGGTTTTAGATATTTCCTTACCATAGTTGATGATGCCACTAGGTCCACATGGTTGTATCTTATGAAAAACAAATCAGAAACCAGACCATTGTTGATTCCCTTTTTCAACATGATATCCACACAGTTTAACACCAAAATCAAGGCTATTCGGACTGATAATGCTCAAGAGTTTATCCTAAAAGAATTTTATGCTTCTCATGGAATTTTACATCAACATTCATGTGTAGCCACTCCACAACAGAATTCAGTTGTGGAGAGGAAGCATCAACACATATTGAGCATTGCAAGAGCCTTAAAATTTCAGTCCAATATGCCTCTTACCTTTTGGGGTGATTGTGTTTTAACTGCTGTGTATATTATAAATAGATTACCATCTTCCATTTTAGGCAACAAAACTCCTTTTGAGAAACTTTATAACAAAATTCCTTCCTATGATCATCTAAAGGTTTTTGGATGCCTATGTTTTGTCTCTACTTTGTCTCACAATAGGTCCAAATTTGCTCCTAGATCTCTGCCATGTGTTTTTCTGGGTTATTCTTATGAAGTTAAGGGTTACAAGGTCCTTGATTTAGCTACCAAGAAAACTTTTATATCTAGGGATGTCCTTTTCCATGAGACTGTCTTTCCCTTCATATCCTCCACCTATTCAGCCTCACCTTATTCTACCATCCACTTGCCTCATATCTTTCCTTCCCTTGATTCTTACAATGACCTATTACCCTCTAATTCTCATCATGTTACCCCTGTCACACCTCCAATTCTTGATTCCACATCTGTTTTGCCTATTTTTGATTCCAACATTACTTCAGATTTATCAAACTTTTCCCCAATTCTTCCTGCTGCTATTCCTGCAGGTTCTATACATGACCCTATTCCCAATTCTATTCCTGGTTTTCCCATTCCTGCTGCTGTTGATTCTGCAGACCCCATACATGCTTCCATTCCCAATTCCATTCCTGGTTCTCCCATTCATGCTGTTGATGATTCTGCAGAATCAATACATGCTTCCATTCCTAATTTTATTCCCGATTCCCTCATACCTTCTACTGTCAATTCTGCAGACCCTTTACCTATTTCCAATATTATTCCTATCTCAACTCCTGTTTCCATTCCTTCCTTACGAAAATCTACTAGAATCAGTAAAGCTCCTGCTTATCTGCAAGACTATAAATGCAATAATGTTGTTCATGCTTAAATTACTCATTCTAATTCCTCCATCAAGTCAGGGTGTCTCTCTTCCATGTCAGGTACACCATATCCTTTATCTGATTACCTCAATTCTTCTGGTGTATCACCTTCTTATTCCGATTTTTATTCCCTAATCATTGTTGTTTCTGAGCCCAAGTCTTATTCTGAGGCTGTCAAAGATCCTAAGTGGCAGAATGCTATGGATGATGAGATTACAGCCTTGGAGTCTAATCAGACCTGGACTCTTGCTTCCCTACCTCCTCACAAGAAGGCAATTGGGTGCAAATGGGTATACAAGATCAAGTATAAGGCTGATGGGACAGTGGAGAGGTACAAAGCTATGCTTGTGGCCAAAGGCTTCACCCAACAAGAGGGTTTAGACTTCACAGATACTTTTTCTCCAGTGGCTAAGATGACTTCAGTGAAGACTTTACTTGCCATTGCTGCTGTGAAGGGCTGGCACCTTATTCAACTTGATGTAAACAATGCTTTCCTCCATGGTGATCTCCATGAGGATGTTTACATGCATCTGCCTCAAGGGTTTCACAGCAAGGGGGAGCAATTGGTGTGTAAACTAAATAAGTCTTTGTATGGTTTGAAGCAAGCCTCAAGACAATGGTACTCCAAGTTTTCCTCTACCATTTTGAAATGTGGATTCAAGCAATCTAAGTCAGACTACTATCTTTTTGCAAAGAAGTGTAATCAGTCTTTTATAGCTCTATTGGTGTATGTTGATGACATACTTATTGCCAGCAATGATGCTCTTGCTGTTGATGAACTTAAGGTGTTTTTGAATCAAGAGTTCAAGCTGAAAGACCTTGGGAACTTAAGATTTTTTCTTGGTCTTGAAGTGGCCAGATCAAAGTTAGGCATTTCCTTGTGCCAAAGGAAATATGCCTTAGAGATACTTAAAGATGCAGGGATGACAGGTTGCAAACCTAGCAGAGTTCCTATGGAACAAAATTTGAAGCTAAGTAAGTTTTGTGGGGAGTTGCTACCTGACCCTAGTGTTTACAGAAGATTAGTAGGGAGATTGTTGTATCTCACTATCACCAAACTAGATATTGCCTACTCAGTTCAAAAATTGAGTCAATTCATGTCCAAACCACGAAAACCACATCTGGATGCAGCTTATAAAGTGTTGCAATACCTTAAAGGGAGTCCTGGTCAGGGTGTTCTTTTGTCATCAAAATCAGACTTACAATTAAAAGCTTACACAGATGCAGATTGGGCATCTTGCGTTGACACCATAAGATCTACCACTGGATTTTGTATTTTTCTAGGCAATTCTCTAATTTCATGGAAGACCAAGAAGCAGTCTATAGTCTCTAGATCATCTGCTGAGGCAGAATATAGAGCCATGGCAATGACCACATGTGAAATAACTTGGCTTCTAGCTTTATTACAGGATTTAGAAGTTCTCCATCTCAAACCTGTTATGCTTTTCTGTGATAATCAGGCAGCCATATACATTGGTGAGAATCCCGTGTTTCATGAGAGAACCAAGCATATAGAAATTGATTGCCACTTGGTTAGGGACAAGGTACAAGATAAGGTGCTCAGACTGTTCTTCACCCCTACTCACTCTCAACTAGCTGATTTACTCACAAAAGCTCTTAGTGGTCAACAACCGCGAGCTTTACTTTCCAAGATGAACATTGTGAACATTCACAATCCAGGTTTTCATCTTGAGGGGGAGTATCAAGATTGTGGTTCACATCAGAAAAGAAGAGAAGAAATACAACAAAAGAAGAACAAAACGAAGAAATGAATAACAAGGCTTAAACGACATTAGTATAAGTGTAATTAGTGTTTAGTGTATAAAACTACATGTAGTTTATCATGTTTTAGGTGAATTAAGTTCACACGTGGAGTAACTAACTCACTCACATGCCATAACTGCCTCCGTGTATTTAGGGATATTTCTCTTTGCTCTCTGATGCTCTCTGTTTTGGTATTTAGCCACAGAGGTTGTATAGATTCATTCATTAATGTAAAATCAGTTTTTCTTCAACTTGAATTCTCTCTAGCACTTCGTTTCTTTCTAAAGATACTTGTGCTTTCTTATAAGTTAAGTTGCTGTATATGTGGAATTTTTGCTCTTTGAGTTTTATGTTTAAGGACTCTAGCAAAGAGGTTGATCAGTTTCTACATGTTTCTTAGTGTTTTTGAAATCATCTGGAAAATATTTCACCATTTTTCCGTTTGTATATTATATATATATATATATATATTCACGTTAGGATCAAACCTACTTTATCCACAACTTTACAAGAATCGCATTCATAGATATATAATTTATCTTCCACTATGACGACTACCAACCAAAAAGTTTTATTAACAAAGTAAATAATCGACTATATGCTAATGAAAATCTCATACACAATCTAAGATAAAATGTAAATTTTAATTTATTTACTCAATTAATTGCACTCGTCGATTTTTCATATTTTGAAACTGCTACATAATTTCTTCACACTCAATAGTCTTGAACATATCTTTATCAATATATGTGACTAAACAATTATTTATCCATTGATCTCCCATTCAATTATGTAATGAATTTTTAATTATGTTCATTATTGAAAACTTTCTTTCAACAGTAGCTACTGCAACTTGTAAGATTAACGCTGAGATCACTAACATGTAAAACAATGGATATAAAACATCCTTTTTCATTTCTACCATTATTTTAATATAAGAGTTGTTGGAGTGTAGGACCGTAGGTCTATTTATGTGAGAGCATTAGCATTGGTAGTGCTAAAAAGCCATATTACTATTTTTAGCCCCATCAATACTAAAAAGCTTGTTGCAATGGTGGAGGAAAAGCAAAAAAAATTGGCTGTTGAGCTATAGTGCATAGCCAAAGATGTCTCTGCATCGTAGCTAAGATGGTAAAAAAAAAAAAAACAATATTTTATTAAAAGTTGTATTATTTTATTGTGTTGGTAGTAGTGATTATTGTTTATTGTAATAGATATATTATTTTATTATGTTAAATATTAAAATAAAATCACTGATATTGAGTATTTTGTAAAATGAAGTAGTAAAATAGATGAAACAATTTTTTGTGGTGTCAAATTGTGAAAATTTTGGCACCACCAATACTGATGCTGCCGTGAGAATTAAAAAAAGAAAAGAAAAGAAGTTATTTGGCCTTTTTGTGGTGTAGGGGGGCAAATAAGACATTTTCTTACAATATAGTAATATTATACTATTATTAGAAAAACTAGATAATGTCTCGTGCGATGTGCGGACACTTTGCAAATTCATTTGGAAATAATTTTTATGTTTCTTGTTGTATATAGTATTTATGTTTTTTCAAACTATTGTCAAATGCTTTAGCTCCCTTTTCTTAATTCATATTTATAATTTTTCTTATTCTAGAAGTAGTTCCAAACTATTAATTGGCTTTTGTTTACTAATATTGATATATTAGATTGAAATTGTATAGTTCTTAGGCATTTCTAGGAGACCATGTCATATATTATAAATTTAATATTAAAAATAATATGTAGAAAAACTGCTACTAAGTCGCAGTTATAGTATATAGAATAAGGTAAAATGAAAATACTTACTTTCCAACCTAATGATATGCCATTTTCTTTAATTAGCTTTGTTAGAGTATCAGTGCAATTATCATCAATGTTCATATTCAAAATATTTTTAGTATTTAATATATTTGTGAAGCAAGCTCCCAAGCATTCAAATATAGTATAAAGAAATTCAGCAATATATATATATATATATAGTAGAAGGAAAATTACCACACAAAAAAAAAAAAAAAAAAATTGAACCATATAAGCAATTAATGCAATTGCCTAAGGCCCCCAAATAAAAAAAGGCTCCCACTTGGAAAAAAAATATATATATATATATATATATATAATATTTATCTATATATTTTAATTACAAATAAAAATATTTTAGGTATATTTATTGGTCAATAAAATGCATTAAAAAAGCCACATTGTATCTTAAAATGTAGAATGTTGCACAATAACAGTGCACCCAACTTGATAACATAAGATTGCACAGTGCACATAGCACTGTGCAGTCTTGTCCACAAGCCCCAACACATCATAAGGCTTAAGCTAAGCTGGCCCCCACATGAGCCCACACTAATTAATAAGTTATCACTTATTTTTTTTTTTTAAATGCAAACTCTTACTTTATCAATTATTATAAATTATCACACCAATTAATTATTTGATATATATTGTATTAACTCATTTGTATTATAGTGATACTAATTTATTGAACCATGTAATAAATTAATTTTTATTTGTACAAATTTAGACTTTAAAGTTAAAAAAAGAATCCACTTAAAATTTTCGCCTAAGGCCCCCAAAGTTGTTAAGCTGGCCCTACTCAGACGGTTAAAAACCAGTTGTACAAACCATAGGAAGCCCATCAAGACCCACATTACTGAACATGAGGTGTTACCAATAGAGGCATTAAAGTCACAATAACAACCACAATGGCTAGGAGCTCCGGAAACATATATAAAGACCTCATAGCACCAACACAAGGTACATAGACACTTCTAAAATTACTTATAGTTATTCTGTAATTCTAAAGGCTTCCTTGTACTGACTTTGGCAGTGGGGACGTTGTGGTAGGCACCACACCGGTGACCACCTTGAGAGAGCCATCTTTCCATATTTGTCGGGACATCGACGAGGATTCAGCTCCATCTGGATGCATTTACAAGGACTGACGATTTTTACTTCATTAGTTTTGCGTCATTTATGGGAACGACATTTTCATACATAAGTTTGAATGTATAGTTCCCAATTTATTTCTACATTCAAATGGAGTCTAACCAGGATTCTGCAGCATTAGCTCTGCAAGTCCAGGCTCTTGCGGCTAGCGTCGAAGAACTCACCAGACAGAATCAGGAAATGAGGCTACAACTTCAATAAGAGGAGAATCGGTCTAGAGCCAATCAAGAGGATGAGGGAAATAGCCATTGGAGGAGCGACTGTCGAGGACCAGCTACCCTAGATGAGCAAAACTCAGATCTTCTTCGGGAGATGAGAAAGGAGATGGATGAGTTGAGGAACACCATTAAGGGGAAAACAGACTGAAGCCTGGATAGAATGGTCAGGGCAACAGATTTACCCTTCACCACGGCAGTCTTGGAATGCCCTATGTCGTCGAAATTTTGGTTGCCTCAGCTTGAGCCATTTGACAGACTTAAGGACCCCCAGGACCACCACGACACCTTCAAGACAACACTAGGCCTTTAATAGCCTCATGACGAAATACTGTGTTGTTCCTTCCCCACCACTCTTAAAGGAGCTGCAAGGAAGTGGTTCACAAAGTTACCATTATCGTCCATTGACAGCTTCGAACAATTGAGCAATGCCTTTTTGCGCCATTTCATTGAGGGGCAATGCCCTAAGAGGCTAGCAGACCACTTACTCACCATTAGACAAGGGGAGAAAGAAACCGTGAGGTCGTATACGAAACGCTTTACTCGGAGACTCTAGAGGTGGAGGAAGCTGACGACAAGGTGCAGTTGACGACCTTTAAAGCGGAGTTAAAGTCCAGAAAGTTCGTGGTTTCACTCGCAAAGAATCCTTCTAAGACGATGACAGGAATACCTGTGAAGGCACAGAAGTACATGAACGTAGAAGATGCGTTAGCTGCTATAAAGGACGTGGAAAAGTTAGGAGACAAGGGAAGGAAGGAGGACGATCACAGAGGACAAAAAAGGAAGCATCCAGATCGTCGGACTAATGATAAGAGTAAAAGGAAGGACGAAAAAATTCCTCGAACGGTAAAATTCACTCCTTTAGTTACGCATGTTGACAAAATTTTGGCACAGATTAAGGATAAGCACTACCTCAAATGGCCAAGGCCATTACATTCATCCCCCAATGCCTGTGACAAGAAGAAGTACTGCTGGTTCCATAAGGATCACGGTCACTACACAAAGGATTGCAGGGACCTAAAGAAGCAGATAAAGGAGCTTATACGGAAAGAGAAATTACAGAAGTATGTGAAAAAGGGGGAATCTAGCAGATTCAGAGGCGACACCAAGAACCAGTGCAAATTTTCACCCAGTGACGAGGATCACACGTCCTAGCGCCTGTCAAGTGTAATCGGGGAGATAAAGATGATCACGGGTGGCCTATCCATAGGGAGGTCATTCAAATCCCTCAAGAAAGCATATCAGAGGCAGGTGAACAACGTCCACAGGATGCCCCCATTTAAGCAAAGACGAACAACCCAAGACATGTGTTTCTCAGAAGAAGATGTTAGGGGAGTGAAGTAGCCTCATGACGATCCTTTGGTCATAATGCTCGTGATAGAAGGATTCAATGTCAGGAGAATCCTCGGGTATAATGGTAGCTAGGCGAACATCATCTACCTCTCCACTTTCCAGCAGCTAAAGCTAGATCCAGGAAGGCTTCGCCCATTTGACTCTCCCCTTATCAGCTTCTGTGGAGACGAGGTGTATCCCATCCCAAAGGCATAGTGACACTGACGGTTATAGTGGGGACTCACCCGAGGCAGTTGACTAGTCAGTTGGACCTTTTGGTAGTAGATTGCCTTTCATCTTACAATGTGATCATTGGGAGACCCACGCTTAACCATTCGAAAGCAACCACATCTACCTATTGCTTGAAGGTAAAGTTCCCAACAAAGAATGGTGTGGGCGAGGTGAAAAGAGATCAAGTACTGGCCAGGGAATGCTACTAGGCCGTGCTAGCTGCCAAAGAAACTCATACATGGATGATTGAAGAGAAGGAAGAAGAGAAAGTGGAAGCCCTGGAGACAGTGGAGTTGGTCAAGGGAGAAACAGCAAAGAAAACCAGGATAGGGACGACATTGTGTTCCGAGATGAGGATGAGACTTGTCTAGTTCCTTAAAGAGAACCTAGATGTTTTTGCAAGGAGTCACGAGGACATGCCAGGCATATCCCCAAGAGTCATCGAACACAAGCTAAATGTGAACCCCGAAAAGAAACCCGTCCAGCAGAGACGACGAGTCTTCGTTCCAGAACAGAATCAAGCAATTACGGACGAGGTTAACAAATTGCTATCAGTAGGTTTTATTCAAGAAGTTCACTATCCAAAGCGGCTCGCCAATGTTGTTCTAGTGAAGAAAGCGAATTGGAAATTGAGGATGTACGTGGACTTCACGGACCTGAACAAAACTTGCCCAAAAGAAAATTTCCTTCTGCCAAGGATAGACTAGCTAGTGGATTCTACAGCAGGGTATAAGCTACTGACGTTCATGGATGCCTTCTCAGGATATAACCAGATAAAGATGGCTGAAGAGGACCAGGAGAAAACTGCTTTCATCTCGAGCTAAGGGCTTTATTGCTATAAGATAATGCCATTTGGACTAAAAAATGCAGGAGCAGCTTACTAAAGGTTAGTAAATAAAATGTTCAGCAAGTAGATTGGGAGAAATATGGAGGTATATGTGGATGACATGCTCGTCAACAGAAAATAAGAACTTACCCATCTAGACGACCTCAAAGAAACATTTGCCACACTTAGACAATACTAGATGAAGTTGAACCTCGGTAAATGTGCCTTTGGAGTAGTCTTGGGGAAGTTCTTGGGATTCATGGTGTCCCAAAGGGGGATAGAAGTAAACCTGGAGCAAGTGCGAGCCATACTCGATATGGCATCACTAAAGACAGTCAAAGAAGTCTAGAAGCTCACAGGAAGGATAGCGGCACTCAACAGGTTCGTCTCTAAAGTGACGGACAAATGCTTGCCATTCTTTAAGACATTGAAGCAAGCTTTTGCTTGGACTGACGATTGTGAGGAAGCCTTTCAAGAACTCAAGTGTTACCTGAGCAATTCGCCCCTTTAAAGTTCGTCCAAAATCTGGCAGTATTAGCCACAGTCGTGAGTGCAGCCTTGATTCGAGAAGAGGATAAGAAACAACTCTCAGTTTACTACGTCAACCAAGCTTTTCAAGGTGCAGAAGCTAGGTACCCAAGGATTGAAAAGATTGCATTTGCATTAATAGTAGCTTTGTGCAAGTTGCAACCGCACTTTCAGGTGAACCCCATCCTGGTAATGACAAACCAACCTATCAAGAAGTCCATGAACAAGCCCAAGGTAGCAGGGAGAACGGTCCAATGGACAATCGAGCTTAGCTAGTTCGACATCAATTACCACCCCAGGACAGCCATTAAGTCACAGGCTCTGGCAGACTTCATCACCGAGTTCATTCTTCCAGACGAGGACAGCCTCATCGACAAGACAGAACGGTGGACGATACAGACCGATGGTTTATCCGTCCAAAAAAGGGGAGGAGTAGGGGTCGTCATAACCACCACAGACAGAGAAACGCTTAAATACAGAGTTCAACTAAAATTCCTAGCCACTAATAATAAAGCCGAGTACGAAGGAATATTGACAGGGCTAAGGGTCAGAATGGTATTGGAAGCTAAAAACTTGCTCCTCTAGAGTGATTCTAAGCTGGTAATAGGGCAAATAAAGGAGGAGTACGAAGCAAAGGAGGAAAGAATGCAAAAAAACCTCTGGCTGATGAAGCATTTGACACAGGAGTTTGATAGGGTGGAGTGCGTGTGGATCCCTAGGAGCTAAAACATGGTAGTAGACGAAATCGCAAAGCTAGCATCGTTAGAAGAAGGATCAACGAGCATGGGCTTAAAGATGGAAGTCCAGAAATGCCTTGGCATTGAAGAAATCTCTACATTTCCAATCCAAAGCACAAGCAGCTGGATGACCTCGATCATATCATTCCTCTAAGACGGCCATCTCCCGCAAGACGTCGAGGAGGCTAGGAAGGTCAGGAAGAAAGCAACTAGATTCACGATCCTGAATGACACCATATACAAAAGGGGCTTTTCCATGCTCTACTTGAAGTGCGTAGATGAAGAGGAAGCTAAGTATATTTTGAAAGAAATTCATGAAGGGGTGTGTGGAGACCATGCAGGCCCTAGATCCTTGGTAAGTAAAGTCGTCAGAACAGATTACTTCTGGCCTACTATGTAGGTAGACGCGAGGGAGCTCATCAAGAAGTGCAATAAGTGACAGAGGTTTAGGAAAGTCCAACGCCTTCCAGCAGAAAGACTGACAACGATAGTCTCCCCTTGACCATTTGCACAATGCGGAATTGACAATGTTGGCTCATTACCCCAAGGTAAAGGACAGGTAAAGTTCCTATTAGTCGCTATTGATTACTTCACGAAATGGGTTGAAGCGGAGGCATTAGCAACCATCACCCGAAGCGAAAATCCAAAGTTTTGTGTGGAAGAATATAATTTGCAGGTTCGGGATTCCACGGATGATCATATCAGATAATGGGTGGCAGTTTG
Source organism: Quercus suber (assembly GCF_002906115.3). NCBI lineage: Eukaryota > Viridiplantae > Streptophyta > Magnoliopsida > Fagales > Fagaceae > Quercus > Quercus suber. The sequence goes on along the minus strand of NW_027069487.1, from coordinate 1,429,601 downwards.
ACAATCAGTGTTTCAGGGATTTTTCTTAGGTCTAGGGATAAAGAACCAGTTCTCATCGCCAGGACATCCACAAGCAAAAGGACAGACAGAGGTGACTAATCAAACACTACTCAAGATCATTAAAGTCAAGTTGGACGAAGCTAAGGGGGCTTGGCCCGAGGAATTGCCCAATGTCTTGTGGGCTTAGACTCATTTACGACACTGAGATAGTAATTTCGATCGAAGTGGGAATAAGTGGTATCAGACGAGAAATTTTCCACGAGGACAACAACAACAATCAGCTAAGAGTCAACCTGGACTGCCTGGATGAAGTCAGAGATGGAGCCGCTAACAATATGACAAAGTATCAGCAGAAGATGGCTGATTACTACAACAAGAGAATGAAGCTCAGACGACTTGACATAGGGGACCTCATCCTATGCAAAGTGACCTCGGTAACTGGAGATCTTGCCTAAGGGAAGCTCGGCCCAATCTGGGAAGGACCCTATCGAGTCATCCATTACTTTAGATAAGGCAGTTATCACCTGGAAACCTTAGACAGGCAGAGACTTCCACCACCATAAAACATCGAGCACTTGAAGAAGTACTACCACTAAATGTAACAGGCAATTGTATTCATTTTTGAAAGCAATAAAAGAACTACTCAGTCAATGACTTAATGCAAGTAAACACAGCAGCAAAAAAAAAATAAAAAAAATAAAAAAAAATAAAAAAAATAAAGACAAGATCCCTTAAATGGGAGTAAGTCATAAAAATGGCTAAGTAACAAGATTCTGCTTAGACGGGTATAAGCTACTGATGATTCCAAAGATGACAAGATCCCTTAAATGGGTGTAAGTCATAAAAATGGTTAAGTAACAAGATTCCGCTTAGATGGATGTAAATTACTGACGAAACCAAAGATGATAAGATCTCTTAAATGGGTGTAAGTCATAAAAATGGCTAAGTAACAAGATTTCGCCTAGACGGATATAAGTTACTGACGAAACCAAAAGATGACAAAATCCCTTAAAAGGGTGTAAGTCATAAAGAGAAAAATGACTAAGTTACAAGATTTCGCCTAGACGGATATAAGTTACTGACAAAGTCAAAAGATGACAAAGTCCTTTAAGAGGGTCTAAGTCATAAAGAGAAAAATGGCTAAGTAACAGGATTCTGCCTAGACGAATGTAAGTTACTGATGAGTCCAACGAACAACAAAATCCCTAAAAAGGGTATAAGTTGCAACAAATTAGCTGAGTAGCAGAATCCGCCCAGACAGAAATAAAGTACTGACGCAGGCAAAGAACGATAAAATCCCTTAAAGGTCACAAACAGAAAATTAAAAGCCAAAAACGACGAGCAGTTACCATTGTTTTCACATAAGAATTAAAAGCCCATAAAACACTAGGCTAAAAACATTGTTCTTAAGTTAGAAATATTGTTTTGAAAGTAGAATCTAAAAGCCCAAAACACACTAGGCAACAAAAAATATATAAAAGGAAAGAAAAACAAATGAACATAAGGCAGGGTCAGGCAGCAGCAGCATCGTCACCATCTGGAGGAGGCATAGGAGTATCCCCGGGAGTAGCTTCAGTAGGAGCAGTTGATTGGGAAGCCTCGTCCGCCGTCATCTCCTGGTCGACCACTTCCATGTTGAGATTCTCGAGGTCTACTCTAGAAGGATGTTTGATCAGGTATCGACGGAGGAGCTCGAAGCCCTTGAAGTACCAACTGAAGAGCACGGTGTTGTACTTGTCAGTTTGCTGGAAGGCCTTGACGGCCTTGGCTGTGATGGTCTTCAGCTTTTCCCTAGCAGCCAAGAGCTGTTCATCCTTCTCCAATGTGAGCTGCTTTTCTGCCTTGAGGTCATCTCCCAAAGACTTGACATTCTCCTTGACGAAGTTGGCCTCATCCATAGCAGTAATTAAATCCTTCTTTAACTTGGAATTTTCTACATCCAAAGCCTCCACCCTGGACACAACCGAAGTAATCTTAGCTTCCTGAGTAAGGTACTCGAAAGTGATGTGAAGACTCTCCCCTAACACCTGAAAAGTGAATCCAACATTAAGGACGACACAAAAGGAAAGAAAAAGAAAAAGGTAAAATCACATAAGTACAATACCTGGACGAGCTTGTGGAGGTGATGACCCACAACCTCGTTAGTAGACACCCCCAAGAACACTTTTATATCCTCAGTAGTAAAGGTATCTTGCGCCCGAGCCAGCGCAACCCTGATGTCATCCCAGACATTGGAAGATCTGGAGTCAGCTTTTTCTTTTTGCTTATCCCCAGTTCACTGCCTTTTATTCCGTTGGGGAGGAATCTCCTCAACTGAGGTGGCTGGGGAAGTAATCCTCGCAGACTCGATGCTAGGATTAGACGGAGTTATTGTAGTGACAAGAGTCCCTTTCTCCATCACTCGTACACCTCTGGTCCCAAGATTGGATAGGGGCTTATTCTTCTTAGCCCTCATTCGGGCATACATTCCTTGGTTGAATTTGGTCGCCATTCTTGCAAAAGGAAAACACTTGGAAAAAAAAAAAGACAGGGCAACAAAATCAACATGGACGAGTCTAACACTTACTTTTTTTCTCCTCAATCTCTATATTTCGCAAGATGAAGGTAGACGGTTATGGACTAAAGCCAATAGAAGGCAAGAGTTCGCGGATCCACCAAATCGTCAAAACCCTTAATCGTCCTTGCATACTCAATTGCCTTTTCAACGCATCCCTTATACTTGCTTTTAAGCTTGGGCCGTCTCTTAATTGCACAAGACAATGGGCAAAGGAGTTAGTGACAATAAATAAACATGATGAAAATTAATGGTCTAGGAGGAATAATGATGCACCTAAGTTTGGGTTACTCCACCGACGGAGCAACCTTGGGAGATTACCCTAAACTTCGTTAGAGAGAGTCTCTCAATCGTCCTCAGACACAAAAAAGAACCGGAACTTCCAGTATCTGAAGGATGAAGGCAGATCCTGGACGATCCTAGTCCTCCTGTCCCATGGCACCAGCTTATAATACCCATGCTCCTTAGACACCTTTAAACGGTATAGGTAGACAAGCTCGTCCACTCTAATCATGTCTCCGTCCATAGCAGCCAGCCATATCCCCATATAGTTGACTACTATCCTCCACGAATTGGGTATAAGTTGCCTGGAGCAATACCAAAGTGGCCTAACAGCTACATAATAAAAGGGTGGACGAGGAATCTAAGCCCACATAGGAAGGAAGCCTCGTAGAAGCATACTTCCCTTGGGAAGAAGTGGCAAGCCTGTTCCTCCTCATGGGGTAGAGGAACCCTAACCCTATCCGGAAATTGAAATTTGTCCTTAAGCCTAGAAAGTGTATCACCGTCCAAACCACACACCTCATCAAGGGCATGGAAAGCCCTAACCTGTCGAGGGATAGAGACGGCAGTATCCCCCTCCACGGGCTTGTCATTGGATGATAACCCGGTCTCTAACTCACTTGACCTCACCTCAAACATTATCCCTCGCTCCCTTAGCAAACTTTCAAACCAATCAATCGACTAACGAAGCAAAGGTAGCAAGTTAGCCAATGCAACATTCAAACTACTACCCTCAAAGACAAAATTCTCAAGGTATGGGAAAACACCTAAAGATCCCCCCAAAAGCGCAAAAAGGAAGGAAATTGAAGGACAGGCTATCCTAACCTCAAAGCTACTAACCATGGAAAACTAGAAAACGGAGAGAAAAAGATGAATCATAAAAACCCCAAAAACCGAAACAAAGAAAAAAGAAGGAAAGAGAAATTGGAAATTTTTCATAATTTATGTTTATGTCGTAAAAGAAAAATAAAGGGAAGAGAGGCATACATTAGAAAGAAAATGTAGGGAACTCAGCCACTAAACGCACCGGCTCGGAGAAAATCATAGAGGAAAGTTGGGGAGGAAGAAGCTCAGATCAATGATTGGGAGTTGGAGAGAGTGAAAGGGAAAATGAAAAGAAGAGAATTTTAAAAAGCTAGGAGCAGAGAACTGAAAAACAGCGGGAAAACCGAGAGTCACACGAAGTGGATCATTAAATTCACCCCTCAGGCCACGCCACGTGGCCACAACATACCTAACGCCGCCACTGCGCGTTGAATACGGAGGGAAATCCCAAGAGACATAAAAAAAATAATTAAAAAAAACCTTTTGCCTCATAGTGATCATCACTACATAGACGACCACAGAGCCTGGGGGGCAGCTGATAGGACCGACGATCTTTCTCTCTCAGACGAGATAACCAAGTATCTGCGTCAATAAATCCACGTCACTGACGAAGGTAAGAAAGCTATTCAATGTAGTCAATGATGACTCAGACGGTTACAAAACCAGCTGTACAGACCGTTGGAAGCCCATCATAGCCCACATTACTGAACATGAGGTGTTACCAATAACAACCACAACAGCTAGGAGCTGTGGAAACATATATAAAGACCTCACAGCACTAACACATGGTACATAGACACTCCTAAAATCACTTATAGTTATTCTGTAATTCTAAAGGCTTCATTATACTGACTTTGACATTGGAGACGTTGTGGAAGACACCATACCGGTGACCATCTTGAGGGAGCCATCTTTCCATATTTGCCAGGACACCAACGAGGATTCAACTCCATTTGGACGCATTTACAAGGACTTGCGATTTTTACCTAATGGACAAAACTTGTGCATATTATACATAATTACTTACTAGATGTGTGCATAATTACCTAATGACAATTTTTACTTCATCAGATGGGCTTCGGATTAAGCCATTTGGCTAATGAATTGTGAGACGATAACGGATTTCCCACTTGTTTTATGTAATGGGAAATAAATTTGACCTCATAGGAAAAATTCTAACTTATAATCTCTAAAGATAGAACAATTTAGTGGAGAACGCAAACTTATAGTAGATCTACTACGTTCAAAATCAATTTTCTCCTTCTACTTCTTCGTCTTTGTTTCTATGATTTTAAGAGATTTGGTTATTTCTATATGTGAAAGCAAGGACGGAACTACTCAAGGGCTGAGGGGAGCCATGACCCCCACCCCCCCAAAAAAAAACCTTTGGAAAAAAATATTAGTATGTATATTAATAAAAAGAATTATAATTATGGCTCTTAAATTTATATACTTGGCCCCCTTCTCCAAAAAAATTTACAAATTGACCCAAGAAATCCAACAAATAGATAACAAGAAAAATCTTTTAAAAAAAATGCTCATACCTGGATAATAAGAAAAATCTTTGAACAAATCATAAATTCAGTCTAAGCAAAAACAATAATAACAAATCAATTACAAATCCTAGCGAAAAAAAAAAAATTACAAAACCCAATAACCTTTACCCAATTTCTTCCTCTCACTTGAAAGCTACATGCCCCTCTCAAATAAGTCCACCCTCATAACCATAGAGACAACTCTAATGCCACATATTGATCGCTCCATCCACACATTAGTTAGACCTTGAAAATATTAAGACGTGCTAATTGATTTACAAAACTCTTGATTATAAAATCCTATTATTAAATTTTTCTCAAAATAAAAATAAAAATAAAAATTAATAAATTAATGCCAATAATGCAACTTTGTCAACCTCTATAATATTGATATTCCAATTTTTAAAATCTTTGAATAAAGAACTTCGGCCCCTCCTAAGTTTGAATCCGTCCATGTTGATTACTCAACAAGTCACCAATAAAAAAATTAAAAAAAAAAAAGAAAAAAGAAAGAAAGAAAGAAAGAAAGAAAGAAGAAGAGACCGTTACGGTCAAACTGAAAGCATCGAGTTCCACGGTCTCTTCCAAATCAACTAGTCTCCAACGCCAACTTACTCAGCAAATCAAACTTAATTACTGGTAAAATTCGTATTTGAAGTAGAAATTGTATAACGATGAATATTGACCATGCTTTATGACCGTTCCCACCCAATTCATTGACGGCAAAAGCCCCTGTAATCTTCATTGCATTGCACTAGTAATTTCATTGTAATATTCCATGAAAATAGATAGATTGGTATTAGGAGAGTTATCGTAAACAGGAAGCTAAAGGAATTATCAGCAAGTTTCAAATGTGAAGTAGAAAAATTCCAAGACTTTGACCAAAATGTAAGCAACTTCATTGCAATATAGGAGTAATTTCATTGTATATATTATTACATGAAGGGACAGAGAAAGAGCCCAGATTTTGGTCTATAAAATGGAGGTTATAAGGTATGATGAGAGGCATGGAAATAGGAAGCAAAGGAAGAAAAGAAAAGAGGTTGAGGGATTCCTGTCGCAGGAGAGATGGCCCATGCTAGGTTATACAAGCAAAAGCTCAGCTAGGGCCATCCATTTGTGACATGAATCCCTTCAACTTCTTGTAAGTACATGTATACGCAAATTAAGATGATTATCAAGTGAGCTGGGAAAGAGATATGAGGTTGCAGTGGAGCTCCTGTCGCAGGAGAGGTGGCACCTAGTGCTTGAATTACTACAGCAATAGGCACCATTTCTCCTCGATCGGATGCCCCACTTTAACCTCTACTATGCCGTGCTGATTGGAGTGGATGTTTTGGGAAATTCTTGTTTCATACACATTGTTACACGCACTTTTAGACACTCACAAAAATTGCTCTAAAGTATTTATAATAAACAATATTCTTTTGTTTGTCTGATCTCTCTCTCTCTCTCTCTCATATACCCATGCAGAACGAGAGATACATGGTTATTATATCTCAAGGTTGAGGGCGTTAGGGACGTAGCTAGCTTTGTCCCCCATAATTTTTATAAAAAAAATATTATTATATATATGTGTATACTAATTTTAGCAATTTTGTTCTATAAAATTATATTTTTTTCCTTAAACAATATCATTAATTCTTTTAAGAGTAATGTTATACTCACAAACTTTTTTACAACTTTTTTACAAATTGTTTTGGTAGCAAATTATTATTGGTTCGCACATAGACCCACTATTCACATCATTTTTTTACTTACTAGTAACTACTTATTACATTAATAATTTATATAAAAAAAAAAGTTTGTAGCACTAGTATTTTCCTCATTTTAGTGACTATAAATTTTTTTTATAGATTTAAAATCTAAAACAAAATATACAAGCCCAAAAAAATAGCTCAACAACAAAAATTACCAATAGTAAAACTTAAAAAAAAAAAAAAGCTCAATTAACTAATTTTATTTAAAATAAACAACCCTGTCATTTAAAAAATTCTAAACAAAAATAATTTTGTTATTACTGAGACCAAAAAAAAAAAAAAAAAAACTCAGCAAGTAAGTAATAGTAGAGTCAAAGGTTGAAATCATTACACACAGCAAACAGTAAAGCCGCCTCCCTTAACTCGAGGCTCTAGCTCTATCCCTGTGTGAAAGAAATGAAATTTCACCAAGGGAGCTATGTATGTATACGAATTTACAGTGGGCTTAATGTACTAGGTGCTTGTCTGGGTACATACTAAATGATATACGCAGTGTATACTTGAAAAGAAAAGTAAATGATATACGCAGAGCAGAGACAAAATAAAACTCTCTGTCTTATGGTTTTTCTAAATTTGCTTTTCTTTCTGTTGCTTAAATTCTTCTTTCCATGCCTTAGCTTTACAGATTTTATTTCTGCCTTCTGTTTTTCAATGGAAGTTCTTATTGCTAGTTAAGGTAAATTATGAGGCTTTACCTGGTGCCACAAGTCCCTTTGTACTTCATCCCTTGAGAATATATACACCATTAGGGAAACTATAGGATGCATCTGATCACTGTGTCTTGAGAGTTTTTAGATTAGGGAAAGTACAAAGTGCCTTCCTTTAGTTTCTGTAGTGTATACTTGTGTTTATTTATTTTAAATGCTATATAAGCTTTCCTATTCTGGATCTGTGCAGGCCTACCGTCGGCATATTGTAGAACTCTCCAAAAGTGACGAGGAACCCTTGACTAGCAAGTCTTTTATAGAATGTAAAGATCTTGCTACTCGGCTTTCTGGAACTTTCATGGGTGCTGCTCGGAACAAGCACAGGTCAGAGTCAGACATCTTAAAAATTGTCAAGGATGGTATTGATTATGCTTTTGTAGATGCTCCAAAGCAGTTGTCATTCTTGGAAGGCGCTAGCTGTGCTCCATTTTGTATCAAAACTTTTCCTACACCTGATGTGCTTGACATGTAAGGATTTCTTCTTTTCTTTTTAAAATGTTGGCATTGTGAATATTTCCCACTTAAACTTCCATTATGGCTCATGTTAACACTAATTGCTATGCAAATAGTGTAAAGGATGTTCAAAATCGTACGGAGAATGTAAATACATACAAAGATCCAAGTGGCTGGCGCCCCTATTTCACATTTGTTGACAACTTACGCGAGAAGTATGCAAAGAATGAAGGTTTGCAAGGTACTACAGTGCTTTTTTCACTAGTTTTTTATGCTTCCCCCTGGATCTGAAGTGGGCAAGTTATTGCTATTGGACATTTTTGCTTCATTCGTAGTCACTATTCCAAAACCTTTCCTCTTGGTTACAATAGCAACCAATAAGCTAGTTTGTTATTTATCACTAATGTTGGTTTTACTTGCCTCTCTCTCTGTCTCTCTCACACTCACACACACACAAACACAAGCACGCCCATACACAGAATTTTGTTAGATAAGTGTTTCATTGGCTGGCCATTTTATAGTGCATTTGAAAGTCTTTTAAGTATTTGGACTGTGTGAATTGTAAGGGTTACTTATTTTCGAATTATTAGTGTGCTAATAAATCCCAGTCATGAATTTCTCCGGTTTCATGTACATATTATTTGATTGTGGACTCTTGATTGTAATGTGAGGACTAATATGGTCAATTATAAGCAGACGAGAAAGAAGGGGTATCTGTAAGGCACAGGGGTCGTCCTCATAAGCGGTGTAATATAGAAGGAAAGAGACTTTTTGATGAGCACAATTCAAGTGAAGATGAGGATTCTATCAGTGCTTATGACCAAGAAGACAACGGTCGAGATGAAGAAGAGAAGCAAGATGAAGTGGAAGTGGAAGAGGAAGATGCCCCTTTGATAAATTCAATTAAGTCATCCAAGTTGAGATCACTGACACTTTCAAGAGAGGAAAACAAAGGCCAGACAAAGGACAGGAGATTCAGAAAGAGCTGCAGATAATTTAGCTGCATCAAGAACATCAGGTATGAAATAAAATATACCCTTCCAAATGTGGTATCATCTCATTTCTAATTGAACAAATTACCGAAGATGGATGTTTTTTCATTGGACCTCGTCATGAACTTTTTCTCTTGGCTTTTTTTGAGTTGGAATTGGTTAAATTGCCTTTTCCATCTGTCACTCCTCAAATAATCTTTTTAGAGTCAATTACAAGTCATCTTGAATTGTTTCTGCACTGGGTAATATTTCCTTGATAATTTCCGTAGATAATATTTTTTTCATATATATTTATTCTGTGTTTGACTATATTTTCTTTTCATTGTGCAGGGGCCTCTAGCTAGTGACTAAAACCTTAAATTTGCAAGTTTGTATATGTAGGACAGCACTACCTTAGGCACATGTTTGTAGAAAAAGGTTGTGAAGCAGTACCAATTTTTCAATTCTCAGTTTAGAGGATGTCTAGCCTTGCCCGGTGAGGAAATTTGTAACAGTACAAAGATCCTCTTGTTTAATGCATATCTTAATTTGGGTTGCCTCCATCTACTTGTTTTAATAACTGAGTTACATTTTTGAAGTATTGATAATCAATATTCCTGCGGTTCAAAGACAAGCGAATTTTATAAAATCAATCTCTGATTAGAGTTGGCCCCTTGAAAAGCTGAATCATGATACCATGTTGGTGAAGTGTTGGTTCTTGAAACAAGAAAAAATTTCCATGGGTCTGGAATATGGAACCTCTTTTTCTGTGGTGGTCATCAAATCAACAGCACATTGCTGCAGGCTTGGATCCTCTCTTTTTTTTTTTTTTTTTTTTTCCCTTGTTGAATGTTCAAGAGATAACTAAAGAAAAATCTCTGAACCAGGTCCTTCCTAAGATGCCCATTTTTAAAGAAAATCACAACTGTCTATTTAAACAGGCCTGATGACCAACTTATGCAGCATATGCAAGAAGGCCCAATTGTCTATTTTATATGCGTTTTTAAGATCATTGATTTTTTTTTTTTTGAATGTTGGATCTCTCTTATCTTGATTAAAATTGAAGGATTTAAATAAGAAGGGATTCTTCCCTCTGATAAATAATAGACATCACATAATTGGTTTGTCAAAATATATCAAAATTTACTTATTGTCTTTGAAATTTGGTTCAAGTGTTGTAATTTCTTCCTCCAAAATTTTCCAAGGAGTCACTTTCTGTTAAAATACTTTAAACTTCAAAGGAGTATGTAACAAACAGAGTGCTGTCACGACAAATAAAAAAAAAAACTGAGATGACCTAGAAGGCCAGAACAAGTTCAACAGTAGATGAACGAAATTGATACATTTAAAATTTTTGGTTGAAATGCAACCATATATCAATATAAACACCTTCTCAAAAAAAAAAAAAAAATCAATATAATCCAAACTATAAGTCTATAAGCAAATAATTACCAAAATTAAATCAATTAACACCTTGGTTTAAGGTTAAAGAGCAATCTAAGATGGATGCCATAAGCTTTAAATTTTTTTTTTTTTTTTTGAGATTTAAGTAATTACCCAATGATAAATACATCTTCTATGGTGCCTTATGTTTATTATTTGAATTTATCTTCCCATCACTATTTACCTACTCAAAAAAATGAAAAAGAAATTATAAAAGTTAGGAAGGTTAATGTAAATAAGGTAGAGAGACAAATTATAATTTATTTACTACGTTACTTATTTTTAAACTAGATAGTGTAATAGTGTGATTGAAAAATCCCCAAACCATCACTTCAGAGAATAATTGCTTAGATCTTGACTTTAGGAAGTCTGAGTTTTATTTTTATTATTTTTTTTCTGAATAGAAAGTAGTTTTACTTGAAACTCAACTTTTATAAAGTTGAATTACAAACTAGTATATTTTCCTAAAATACTTTTCACATGGACCTATTTTTGGTAAGGAAAATGTTAACGGGTTATGAGGTATACTTAATAAAAAATAGGTATAAATAAATGAAATGACTAAAAATAGTACAAAAAATAATAAGTAAAACTCAAAAAATTGGCTTTATTAACTTTATATCTTCTAAAATTGGTCAAAAATTTGACAGAAAGTTAACTTTATTAACATAAAGTTTTTTTCTTAGGAACAAACTAGACATTATATTATTTTTGAAAACATCTAACAAAAAAGAAAGAATTCTACATTTTACAAAATTTGTTGTAAAAATATTATAGACATGCCATTTTTTTTTTTTGGTAGAAATCCTCCGCAAAATTCTTTTAACCTTCCCTCAGTGCCTGCGTGCTGTGTGCTGCTAAAACCCAGACGCGGCAAATAACATGATACGCATTAGAAAATCGTAAAACCCCGCAACCAACATACATAATACACATTCCTTGTCTAAAACCCTAAACCTTAACTTCCAAAATTTAGAGCTTTCACTTCCCACAACCTCCTTCAATGGCGGAACCAAATTCAACCTTCAAACCCATCAAACCGAAGCTTAAACCCAAACCCAGAACCCCAAAACAAACCCCAGAATCAAAGTACTGGTCCTCCTTCAAAACCCACCAAATCCCAGACCTCATCTCCTCCATCACTTCCCTCACCTTCTCTCCCTCACCTCCTCACCCTTTCGCCGCCACTCACTCCACTTCCCTCAAAATCTTCAATCCCCAAACCCTCTCTCCTTCCTCCACCATCTCCTCCTTCTCCGACGTCGTTTCCTCCGCCTCCTTCCGCTGTGACGGCCTCTTGATCGCCGCCTCTGACCTCTCGGGTCTAATCCAAGTGTTCGATGTCAAAACGCGGACCCCACTTCGTAAACTCAGGTCCCACACACGCCCGGTACGTTTTCTCAAATACCCACTTCATGATAAGCTCCATTTGGTCTCTGGTGGCGATGACGCTGTTGTTAAGTATTGGGATGTTGCTTCTGAGACCCCACTTTTAGAGCTTTTGGGTCATAAGGACTATGTGCGTTGTGGTGATTTTTCGCCTGTTAGTCATGAAATGTGTGTCACTGGGTCTTATGATCACACGGTTAAGCTTTGGGATGTGAGAGTGACCGGTTCGAAAACGGTTATGGAGGTTAACCATGGAAAACCAGTTGAAAGTGTGGTCTTTTTGCCATCTGGGGGGTTAGTTGCCACTGCTGGTGGGAATTCGGTTAAAATCTGGGATTTTATTGGAGGTGGGAAGATGGTTTATTCGATGGAAAGTCATACCAAGACGGTTACTTCAGTTTGTGTAGGGAGAGTTGGGAAGGAGAATGTTGAGGAAGGGAGGGAGCACAGGGTTTTGAGTGTGGGATTGGATGGGTATATGAAGGTGTTCGATTATGGGAGGACGAAGGTCACACATTCTATGAGGTTCCCTGCACCACTTATGTCAATTGGGTTTTCGCCGGATTGTGGGGTGAGAGTGATTGGCAGTTCGAATGGGGTAATGTATGTTGGGAAGAGAAAAATGAAGGAGGAGAATGTGGAGAGTAGTTTGAGAAGCTTTTGGAGTTTAGGTGTGGAGCAGGAGAGAAGGGTTATGAGGCCTTCATATTTTCGGTATTTTCACAGAGGGCAGGGTGAGAAGCCTAAGGAGGGGGATTATTTGGTTATGGGACCAAAGAAGGTGAAGTTGGCCGAGCATGATAAATTGTTGAAGAAGTTTAGGCACAAGGAGGCATTGGTGTCAGTGTTGGGCAATAAGAATCCGGAGAATGTGGTGGCACTGATGGAGGAATTGGTGGCAAGGAGGAAATTATTGAAGTGTGTTGAGAATTTGGATAATGAGGAGCTTGGGTCGCTGTTGATGTTCTTACAGAAGTATTCTACAGTGCCAAGATTCTCAGGTTTGTTGATGGGATTGACAAAGAAGGTTCTTGAAATGCGGGTTGAGGATATCAGAGCTTCTGAGGCCTTGAAGGGTCAAATTAGAAACCTTAAGCGTTCTGTTGAGGAGGAGATACGTATACAACATTCTTTGCAAGAGCTACAGGGTATTATTTCTCCTTTGTTGAGGATTGCTGGAAGGGGATGAAACTTTATTGCCTTTTTGGTTTTTTATGAGGTAGTTGTATTATTTGTTGCTTGCAGCTTTCTTATCATGACAATAGATGTTATGCAATTTTGTTTGTGTTTCTATTTATATCGTTTTGTAATTTTTTGAGGAACTATTGTTACTCGATGAGATATATCATATATCATATCAAGATCGTTCTGAACCTAGTGAAGCTTTTATATGCTTCTGTTATTGTGTTGTTCTATGTTCTTAGAATACACATACATATACGTGTTATGATTGTTTTGTGTGATTTATATATTATATTATCAAAGGTCAGTTTTTGCATTTGTATTTTGGTAATGCCATTGCATGTTCAGTATTTGAGCTGTTGATGGGAAGCTTCAACATATATGTATCGACTAAGTAGGTTAAATTTATAAACTGTTTGGGTGTTTTATCTTCCAAATATTTTCCAGTATTAAATTTGCAATTTATGTTCCATTTACATGAATTCCAGATACTCTCTCATGCAAGCTGGCAGTTTTATTGCTAAAGTAGATTTATATATTTGATTGTGAAAAATGCCAAGACACCCCCTAAACTTTGGACTAGTGGCCAATACACCCCTTGAACTTTTATTTTAGCCAATTTACTCCTTAAACTTTACACACTTGCCAAATTGAGCCATCCGTCAAGTTTGCCGTTTAAATCACTAACGTCACTCAATTTAGTTCAGATTTAGACTTAGTTAAATTGAATTGAGTTATATTGTCAGATTTAGCCGTGGTAGACGTCAGAGCTGCAGTGTAAATGGGCACAACTAGGTTGATCTTCCATCGTAGGTGACCTTGCATTAGGATCTGTTCATCAACTTTTGTGTATGCAGGGATGTATGTTAAGATGGTTTGGTTTTTATCAGGACACTCCCTTCATTAATGAGGAAGTTGTCTCCGTCATAAAAGAGGGCTTAGAAATTAAAACTCATAAGAACCGTCAGTGAATTGAATTCTGAGTCCATTCCAGTTTTGATTAGTTTGATAACTGTGTTTGCTTGTTGGGTGTAAAGCTTGATGATTTTGCTTTGATTTGAAATTTGGGGTTTATGGGTATGACCCGAATGCCTGTGATTGAATCAGTGACCTGCTTGTAGCTGGAGTGTATATGGGTCTCTAGGTTTTGGCATTAACTAAGAGTAAGTTCCAATTTAGTTGATTGTAAAAATCATAAAATCTTCTTTTCCAAGTTATATATTATAATAATAATAATAATAATAATAATAATAATGTAGTAAACTTGGTAGCCATCGGGATTATAATTGAAATTTGAAATGAGCTTTCATATGTGGACTGTGTTCATATCCCTTTATATGTGGACTTTGTTAATAATATGAATTTTTTTTTATGGGATGATAATATGAAATTTTATTTTTAGCTTGTAATTATTTTAAGTCTATGTATGCTGCTATACAGATTTCCTCATTTTTTTTTTAATAAGTATGCATCACTTGTCAAATAAAAATAAATAAAAGATGCTTAAAGGAGTTACTCTTCAAATCTATGCCAGCAGTTTGGTTTTGTGTTTACAAGAATTGATTATTAAAGAATTCTCTTAGCATTGATCGAATCCATCTTGTTGCATTATCAGCCTTTTTACAGTTGAGCTCAACTCTCTTCTAGTATTAAGTTAATTTATTGTAAACCTCTTGGTATAATTGTTGGAAAGTCAAGCCATCAGAAATTGTCTAAATCTGCAAAACCTTCTTAAAAAGTAGATCTTAAAGGATGCAAGACTTTTCTTTTTCTTGCCCGATTTTCAATGAGAATCATGTGTTATAGTGGTGAAGAAAGTTGTTTATTGTCACAATCATGTTGTTATGGCTTCAATGACTATAAATTCATAGCAATTGACATGTACTTTGATTTCCTGGTTTGTGTTACAAACCTTGGATTTTGTGGTGAGTGAAGTAAGAAATTAGGGTCATATTGTTATAAACTAACTAGGGTGCATATGGTGGTAAAACCTTAGTGGGAAGTATTAAAGAGATCTAGGAGAAGATAGAGAAACTTCCCAAAAGTTGAGCAAGGATTTGTAACTCAGCAGGAATTATTACATGTATTTGATTTGAAGATTGCTTTCTTTGTTGAAAACGTGAACCTTGGATGATTTCATGTTGAATTTCTTTTGCAACTCTTCTATAAGTGATAAGAGGTTCTTATCTTAGTATTTAACAAGCAAGATTTCTGGTAGGAACTTCTGTTGTTTCCATTCATGAATCGCATTTGGAGGATTTTTCTTTTTATGGTCATCTTTTGCTTCAAAACAAGCTATGAACCTGAAATGTATCCTAATTCCATATAATCAAATATACAAAGTATCAAAACACTAGTACATCATTACCAAACCAATTGGTATATAAACAACCATTAGAGCATTTGTCCCCAACTTCTGTCAAAGATTACAAAACATGATTCTAAATTAGAAAAACAGCATCCTAAGCTAGAAAAATGGCTCGACTATGTGCACCATGGATCCAGATCCTCGAGTATGCATTTAAAGGGTGAGATTCAATTCAAATAAATCTAAGGCCTACAATTTGCCACCTCATCTAAAAGCATCTGCCAGAGGAGACGGAGAAGAAAGGTAAGCTCCCATTGCCAACAGAGGTGTCATGGTCGGCGGAGCTTGGCGGTTGTGCTCATTGCAGTCGTGGAAGAGTGGGTGACCCGATGGAGCTGGGTTTGGTAGTGCTGTTGCCGCTGGAGCTGGTTGCCATGGTGGTGGTGGGACTGTTCATGGTCTGGCAGTGATAGCGGTGTGGCTGTAGATCTTGAGTTTCAGTCCTATTACCCATATAGTTAGGATTTCGTATTACTACTCCCACTTGGCTGTACTCCACAGGCTTTGTTTCATGGCATCCAAACCCCACCACCTCCTCCCTTACCAAACTGTATAATTTCTCAACTCTCTCTTTCTCTCTCTCATTCCCTAGTAGTAGTGAGTAATAATTCTTAACTATCTTTATTTCTCAGCAGCAGCAACAACAGTTGCATCAAAGAGGGCAAGGACAATGACCACGGACTCTTCTTCTTCCTCTTCCTCACCCATCAAAGACACTTTCACCAAATACACCCAATACCTCAACACCCTCGTACGTATTTCTCTCTCTCTCTTTTCTTTACTACTGCTTTATTACTTTTTGTCAAATCCCTCATTGTCTAATGGACTGACATGCCCATTTCCAATGACGGTTTTCTACTTAAATTTTTGTTAATATTTTAATGGATACACACCTGCCCAACAATGGTTTCTCAGCTACACCTATCTATAACTTATTTTATTCTACTAATATTTATTAATATTGCATATTTAGTCTAAGACTTAGTCAGATGAGAAGAGATAGATGAGCAAGAAACATGCTGTGAATAGAGAGAGAAGAGTGGGAAATGGAGAAGAGAGAAATAGAGAGAGAAGAGGGAGAGATGGAGAACTGAGACAGAGAAGAGAGGAGACAGAGAGACCAAGAGGGAGAAAAAAAAATAGAGAATAGGGAAAGTCAGAGGAGAGAGACAAGTGGGAGATAATAAAAAAAAATAGAAAATAATAATACAACCTGTGAACAGTAGCATAAATGCAACCTTACTGTAGCGGGGAGGGGAAAAATTTTGGGTTTGCAAACCTGGATGTGGAGCAATTTTAAGGGTGGTTTTTACACCCGCAATGCTAGTGCTGTTATTAGATAGGGAAAAAAAAAAAAGGTTCTGACTTTTCGTTTCATAGCATTGGGTTTGTTGGTAAAGTCTACTGGCACTCATCATTGTACTTTCTTATCCCCCATTATAAGAAGACGAGCATTGTCTTTGATTGAGGAAGGGAGAAGAGTATTGGATTAGCTTAGGTCCAAAGTTTTGTACTTTCATATATTGTTCTTGAAGGGAATAATGCACTTTGAAGTTTTGAAAGAAAATTAAGAAACTTGATTAATAGAGGAACTGCTATCTGCAATTTACTAGTATTACTGGTTGGTATTGACTTTTGGGGACATGACTTCCTAGGGTGATTGAGTTGGTTGCAGAAAATTTTCACAGATTGTGGCTTTAGCGATTTGTCATTTACCTTCTACAAAAGTGGTAGGTGGAAACCTTTATGGAGGGGCTTGTACCTGGAATGGAATGCCTTTGCCAAGCAAAAATTATACTTAGTTGAATTCTGCTGGTTCATGGTCTGTAGACTGTAGAGTTAGTATTGAATACTGTTATGATGTAAGGGGTGAAGGTCGAAACTGGAATGGAATGATTGAAGTAGTTTGAGTTAAGGGTGGGTGTCAAAACTCAGAGGTATTTAACTTTTCCCTTCTGTCTTCTCTTATCTTACCATAGCAGTAGGAATAAACATTGTTCCAGAGGCTACATGTATTGGAATTATGCCAAAGTGATGATTTTGCTAAGTTCATCACGCAGAATAGCTGCTGAACTATGCCATTTCCACCTCTAATCTGGGGAAATCAGGGTTTGGGTTTGATATAGAAAGGGCTATAGACAATTACAGTTTGCTAGTGGAAATTATCCGGAATAAAATTAAGAGTAAATTGACTTATAATTTGTTCACAGATCTGATTTAATATAATCTTTAGATTGATGAGAGAGAGAAAGATTAAAGGGGCAAGTCAGGGTAATAGAGAGATAATAAGAAAATCATATGATACCCTGAGCTGTCAATTCTCGATCATTTATCTACCACATACAGCCAGTTACCTTGCAGATTTATTGGACCAAATAGTCTTATCGAATTGAGTAAGGGCCAAAAGACTAGTTTTGGGGTACCATTGTGCGTAATTCTTCTCTGACCAGCCCATTGCTACAGCATCAGTTGAGCTGAACTATTCATTTTTGATAATTACAGAATTTATCCAGCAAACTCTAATTTCTTATTGTTATACCACTCAAATAAAAAATGTAGCTTGAATTATGATGATGCAAGGATCCAACGGTTAATGGTCATTTTGTGGTCATTGTCTTGATTGTATGATGCAACCTGGATGCTAGCCTGAAACTTACACATTTAGTTGCCTAAATCAATGAATATATATATATATATATTGTATGGCCTAGAAATCAGAAAATTAACTATAATAAGGAGGTTTATGTGGCTGATATTATTAGGTTCTCCAACAGAGCTTTGTATTGGGAAGACGATAGATGGAGGGGCTTTGGTCTACACCTGAGGTTCAAAAAAGAAAATATTTGATTGATGGTTGAAAAGAGAAGGAAAAGAAATATAATAGAACATTTTTAAAGACCCATAAACTATATAAGACTTACTTATTAATAAAAGAAAATTTGTGGCCCATAACTATGGTCTATTCCCAACAATTGTAGAATTACTAAAATACTTGACTCTAGAATAACCAAATAAAATATTAAAAAAATAATAATAATAACGTGGAAACTTATTCTTAGGCATTGCCTTAACCTTAGGCTTCCGAAGAGGATATTCTTGCTCTAACCGAGCTATGGTTGCATCATCATTTGGGATTGTCCAAAAGATTCACCTATTTCAGCTATTAGCTAAAAGATGTTGGCGCTTTCTATTTGTAATAATTATCAATCATTCATCATCTACTTTACTTTTTTGTCAAGATTACTTGAAATCTTTATTTGTTGATCCAATTTATGCAGTCATATCCTTGGTGGTCTGCCGCATTGTGTGCCAAATATGTGGGTTGTCAATTTATGTGTGTAAACAGCATGAGGAAAAGTGAACAATGTGGGAGTTGTAGGGTAAACATTGTATGGTAGATCATTGTTGTCAAGCACATATCCTAACTTCTGCTGCTTGATTAGGCGCACTGTGCTTAATGTTAATAACTGTTAGAGTGGATGTGGATATTGCATGAAGTTGTATATATGCATTGGGTGTACTGGGCCTGTGCCTCATCTAGCACTTTTAAGTGACATTAAAAAATAAAAAATTGTGAGAAGCTGGATCACTCTACAAGATGTGGATACATTCTGCAATGTAAACACTTCTTCTAGATTCTTGGATAATAAAAATTACTACCATTTGAGGTTTGCTACAATTTATTGGCACTGCTTATTATATTAACTATTAATTAAATCATATTGTCTTTGTAGAGTGAGAAAGTGAAAGAGTGGTGAAAGTAAGTCATGACATCACCATTAACAGCAAAAAGGTCATATTTCAAGTGCACAGGTAATGAGTTCATTTTTCTTTCTTTCATTTTTCTTGTGGGTTTTTTTTTTTTTGGTGGGGGGAGGAGGGGGTTCAAATTCCAAGTGAGACATCTTGCCTCTTTAGTGTTGCATGCTTTAATTTGTTTTCAATATGCCTTCTTCTGATTACTTGCATATATGTCTTTTCCTAACTACAACAAATGGTTGTATCACTTAGCCCAGTAGAAAAGAGGGACCTGTTGTTTCACTTCTTACTATCTTTCTGGGTTTGGTTTGTTCTTACAGTTTGTTCCTTACAAATTTTAGTAGGTATTTACCTGATATAAGTGATGTGGCAATTTATCCTTACATTAGGTCTTCACTTATCTTGTTAGTATTCACTGACATGTTGGTGTTATAATTTCATATTAAACAGGATTGTGATTCTGATAACTCTAAGGAGAGTAATTTTGAGACGTCTGAGAAGTAAAAGGCTGACCTCCATTATTGTTGTATCTATCTTCTCCTCTTCCTTTGTTAGAGTTGTTTCTACCCCTTCCTCTACCAGAACCATGACTATGACTTTGAGATTGATTTTGAAAGGTGCTATTAGGTTTACCATTAGAGGCAAACATAGCAAAAGAGTGAGGGACTAGATCTGAGTGTTTAGCCATTGCTTGTTCCTCACTTTGGAGCATGATAGCAAGTTGCTCATAGGAGATAGGATCACTCCTAATTCGAATTGCAGAACAGAAATGTGCATATTCTTTAGGGAGTCCTCTGATCACAATACACAATAATACTTCATTATCAACTATGACTCCCACAACAATGAGTTTGTCTCTAGCAACTTTAATTTTTTGCAAGAAATTGTTTACAGAATCATTGTCTTTCTTGAGACTCTGAAGCTCAAGCTTCAGATTCAAGATATTAGCTCTTGAAGTAGAGGTGAGCCTTTGCTCTACAGTGTTCCAAACCTCTCTTGAGCTTGTGATTCCAACAAGTGAGAAGACTTGTGGTGTTAGAGTGGAGTTTATCAAAGAAAGCAAAGCCTTATCCTTGATCTTACAAGTCTGAAACTCAGGATTCACAATTGAAGTTGAATTTCCAGTAGAATCAAGAACAAAAGGAGAAGGCTTCGAAGTAGTACCATTAATATGCTCGATCAAAGAGTAGGCTTCCAGTATTGTAATCAACTGGTGCTTCCATGGAATGTAATTGATGTAGTCTTAACTTGATTAACATGAGGTTTGACATGTTAGACAGTAACAAGCTAGTAATGAATGAAGGATTGTTAATGAGTAGTATGTGAGGGCTGAGCAGTGTCTTGAGGTGTTGTTGAATGAGTAGTATGTGAGGACTGAGCAGTATCATGAAGTGTTGTTGAAGCCATGGATCAAGGGCTTTGATACCATGAAAGATTATGAGCTTGCAAAGAAGGTTCAACAATGGCCGGAAATAACAGTTGTAGTTGTAACAGAATGGAAGAGAGAGAGAGAGAGAGAGAGAGAGAGAGAGAGAGAGAGAGAGAGAGAGATTTCTGAATCAAGATATTTTGATTATGCAAGCTTAGAAGTGAAATAGACTACACAGAGTCCTATTTATACATAGATAAGATCAAGAAACTTCTAAAGAATTCTACTCTAACTAATAATAACTACCCTAACAATATCTACGTGAATTAAAGGAAGGCTGTTGACTCAACCATATCTAGAACCATCGAGTACAGAGGAAATACAGAGTATATCCAGAATTCTTATACAAGAAGAAGATAGAAAACGACACCGTTCAACTTATGTGAAATGTCTCCATTTCCTACATTCTAATTTGTAAGGTTGAAATTTATCAACCATCTTATTGGCTTTATTCTGTACCAATTTGCTTGTAATTTAAGCACTTAATAACCCTGTATTTAGGTGGGATCATTGTAAGGGTAGTGTGTGAGAAGATGTGAAGAAAAGCTCAAATATGTGCAAGAAGGCAGAGTTTCGCGGCTAGGACTCGCGGCTAACTCGCGTCTTGCAAGCCGCCAAATACTGGCACATGAGATGTACACAGGGAAGCTGAAGGGTCGCACCAGTTGTCGCACTACAGGACAAAAGTTCTAGGCTGGCCAGGCCGTTATATCGCGACTTAAACTCACGACTTGGACAAGCCGCGAAGTCAAGCCGCCAATCAGCCATGTTTGGCAAAAACTGACTTTTCGTATTCCAAACACACACCACTATATATAAACTCTTATACCTACTAAATTGATAGAGCTTCTAGAGAGAATTTTTATGAGAGAAACTCTAGAGAAAAATAAGATTGTCTCATCCCCAATCTTTACCTTAGAGACTCTTCAAATTCCTCTACTCTTTTCCTTTCCATTGTCATATTCTTGAGAGGTCTTTAGCCAAATCCTTAACTCACCACACCCACGTTTGTGAAAATGTTTATTTGCTACTGTTGGGAAGCAGTTTGGAAGGAACCAATATATATTGGTTGATGCTATGGTTAAGTAGCGGAATTTGGTAAGTTAGAAAAAAAAAAAAGGTTCGGCGCAATCTCGTTGAAGCAAGAAGCTTGGAGGGTTTAGGTACTTGGGTAGATTAGGCTTGCAGGATCTATTGCTGTTCATGTATCCCAACTACATTTTCTAGTGGATTATTTATCGCTTGGAGGGTAGCGGAGAGGTTTTACGCCGAGGACTTCGGTTTCCTCTTCGATAACACATCGTGTGTTGTCCGTGTGTTTGTATCTTCCTTCCCTTTATCTTTGCCTTATATTTACTGTTGTGGATGTGTTTATATTTGACTTAGATTAATTATCAATTTTGTGATTGGCTTTTGTTCATATTCCGCACATTAATTGTTTGATTATAAGCTTGAATTGATATTTTATATTTTGGGGTTCTAAACGTTTAAGAGTATTTTATACATATATTGAACTTTCAATTAGTATCAGAGCGGGTGCACTCTTTGTGGTTTGATTATCTGAGTACAATCCTAGACCCCTTGGCTATGGATGCAGCTGTAAAAAGGGTCTTGCAGAATTGTGGTTTAGGTGTTTGTGATAATGACTCTATGAGTATGTTTAAAGGGTATTCTAAAAATGAACTCTTAGAGCTAATTAACTTTAAGAAACATGCTAGGATGTTCATTCACATGCTGAAACACTTTGAAAATAAGAACCAGATTCTACACAATAGTTTATGTGAGTCTAACTCTTTGATTGAGAAATACAAAAGAAAAAATAGAACATTGTGTGAAGAGGTTGATAATTTGAAAAGGAAAATTCAATCTAAGAAAAGCTTGGAAAATGAAGATGAATTTATGTTTGATGGTCAAGAATGCTTGTCCCATGCCTGTATGTTTGTGCACACCTCATTGAAGGTTTTTAACTTGTGCTTATAGTATCTTGACAGTGGATGTTCTCGTTACATGACAGGAGATAAATCACTGTTTAAGGCTCTTAGAGAGAAAGCATGTGATTATGTGACTTTTGGTGATGGGAGTCATGCTCAAGTTATTGGCAAAGAAACGGTTGAAATATCAGGATTACCTCTACTAAAGGAAGTGCTATACATCAAAGGATTGAAGACAAATCTCTTAAGTATCATTCAAATATGTGATGAAGACTTTCTTGTCCAATTCTCAAAGAAGGGGTGTATAATCATCGATGAAAAAGGGATTCAAGTCTTGAAGGGAAATAGGACTAATGATAAATGCTATGGAGTAGTTCCTACGCCACCTATTTCGTGTAGAAGTGCTCGCGTTGATATGCTGAAACTTTGGCATCATAGGTTTAGACATGCAAACTTCAAACAAGTATGTAAAGTCTCTAAACTTGAGGCTGTTGAGGGACTTCCAAAGTTTAGAAAGGTGGAAAAGACTATATGTGGAGCATGCCAAATGGAAAAACAAACAAAGGCGAACCATCACAAGGTGAATGTGATTGCTACCTCACGGTGTTTGGAGCTTCTTCACGTTGATCTAATGGGGCCTACACGAATTGAAAGTCTAGGGAAGAGATACATTATGGTGGTAGTTGATGATTTCTCAAGGTACTCTTAGGTGGAATTCCTTAGAGAGAAGTCTGAAGCATGTGATAAAATGCAAAGACTATGCAAGAGACTGTAGAATGAAAAAGGAGTTCCCATAATCAAAATCAGAAGTGATCATGGGAAGGAATTTGAGAATGCTAAATTTGAAACGTTTTGTGAAGAGCATGGTATCAAGAAGGAATTTTCAGCTCCAAAGACTCCACAACAAAATGGGGTAGTTAAAAGAAAGAACCGGGTGATCGAAGAGATGGCTAGAGTCATGCTACTCAACAAAAACATACCTCAAAGGTTTTGGGCTGAAGCTGTGAACACATCATGTCACATATGTAATAGAATATATTTCCGAGCTGGGACAAAGAAGATGTCATATGAAATATGGAAAGAAAAGAAACCCAAGGTGAAGTATTTCAGAGTGTTTGGAAGCACATGTTATATTCTAAATGACAGGAAAAATCTGGAAAAATTGGATGCTAAGAGTGATGAAGGAATATTCCTAGGTTACTCCACAAATAGTCGAGCTTATAGAGTGTACAACAAGCGCACTAAGACGGTGATAGAGTCAATCAATGTGGTCACAGATGACACCATATCAAAAAAAGAAATTGAGGATGATGAAAAGGGGCTCAAACTCAAGGAGAAAGAGGATGATGATAATGTGTTCCTAAGTGATGATGCTGAGAAAGAAACACCCGGAAAAGAATCCACCTCCTATATCAAGAAGAGAGACGAGATCAACATAAGAAATCTCAAGTCCACTCACTCTTCTAGAAGTTCAAATCCCAATTTCTCGTGATGAAGAACTCTCAACTTCCAAGAAATCTTCATCAAGAGTGACTCTCAATCACCCATTAAGTAATATTATTGGGGATGTGAACGAGAGACTTTGTTTGAGAATAGGGCCAAAGTATACTGCTAACCATGTAACATACAACTGCTATCTTGCTCAATTTGAACCTAAAAGGGTAGAAGAAGCACTGAAAGATGAGAATTGGGTAGAGTCTATGCACTAGGAGCTACACCAATTTGTTAGAAATGATGTGTGGGAATTGGTTCCAAGGCCTGAAGATACACATGTGATTAGAACTAAGTGGATTTTCAAGAACAAAACAGATGAAGATGGTGAAGTTATTCGAAATAAGTAGAGATTGGTGGCTTAATGGTACACTCAGGTGGAAGGCATAGATTTTGATGAATCGTTTGCTCCGATAGCAAGACTAGAGTCCATTCAAATTCTCTTGTCCATAGTATGCATCATGGATTTCAAGTTATACCAAATGGATGTGAAGAGTGTCTTCTTAAACGGTTTTCTAAATGAAAAAGTCTTTATTGAACAACCAAAGGGGTTTGAAAATCCTCACTTTCCGAGTCATGTACTAAGATTGAAGAAAGTTTTGTATGGGTTGAAGCAGGCTCCAAGAGCATGGTATGATCATTTCACTACTTACCTATTGGATCGTGAGTTCAAAAGAGGTCAAGCAGATCAAACATTGTTTATTAAAAGAGATGAGAAATTCCTTCTTGTCGCTTAAGTGTACGTGAATGATATTTTATTTGGATCCACAATTGATCAACTAGCTCATGAGTTATCAGAAGAAATGAAAAGGGAATTTGAAATGATCATGGTGGGAGAGTTGAACTACTTTCTAGGGTTTCAAGTGAAATAACGGAGAGATGGAATATTTATTTCTCAAGAGAAGTATGCCAAAAACCTTGTCAAAAGATTTGGTCTGGACTCTAAGAAACATACTTCTATTCCTATGAGTTCCTCAGCTAAGTTAAGCATTGATGCAGTCGGTGTTGATGTTGATCCAACACTTTATCGAAGTATGATTGGCAGTCTTCTCTATCTCGCAGCAAGTAGGCCAGATATTGCATTCAGTGTCGAGGTATGTGCACGGTTTCAAGCTGCTCCTAAAGAATCCCACTTAACAGCAGTTAAGCGAATCATTCGCTATGTAAATGGCACATCTGACTATGGGATTTGGTATACAAAATATTCGAATGAGTGTTTGGCAGGATATTCAGATGCTGACTGGGCAGGGTGCATTGATGATAGAAAAAGTACTTCCGGTGGGTGCTTCTATCTTGAAAATAACTTGGTTTCATGGATAAACAAAAAGCAAAATTCAGTATCCCTGTCAACAGCTGAAGCTGAATACATTGCAGCAGGAAGTTGTTGTGCCCAATTGTTATGGATGAGGAAGTTATTGCATGACTATGGAATCTCTCAAGACACTATGTGTGTGTTCTATGATAACACCAGTGCCATTAACTTATCAAAGAATCTAGTTCAACACTCCAAATCAAAGCATATCAAGATCCGCTATCACTTCATTTGGGACTTAGTAGAGGACAAGATTGTTTGTCTAGAATTCATCAATATTGACAATCAAAAGGCATACATATTCACCAAACCTCTTGATGGCCCGAGGTTTGAATTATTACGTAAGATAATTGGTGTCGGTATCATTCATTAAACTTAATCTTCCATGATATCTTATTGTGTTCAGGTTGTTTTGTGTTTCTTATGTTTGTCTGAATTTTTTTGTGGTTATCTTTTGTTTTTACTGTTTTTGTGTCAAAAAATTCAAAAACACATAAAAAGTAGAAAATCCAAAAGTTTGATTGGCTTTGTTGAGTTTTGTCTCAAAGCATGTTTTTGTATTGTACCTTTGTACTAATGGCTTTATGCATTTAACGAGCGTAGCTTGTCCCTCATGCATTCATATCATTGTGGAAGAAATTCTGAAATCTATGTGACTGTTGTAAATAGATCTTCAACCTTGTCATGAATAATCAGTGAATGGTTTTGTTGATCTTGAGACATGCATAGACTCATGCCTATATATCTTCCCATTTTTTATTTTTTTGCTTATAAGAGCTCTCTAAATGTAAATCTCCAAATGAAAAGAGATATAGAGCTGCAAAAGCCTGTCGCACATACTAATATTCGACTAGGAAAAAGGAAAAGCGACTAAAATAAAATGTATGATGCCTAAAAAGTCAAAGGCTAACTCATCAATTGAAATATCTAAAATTCCAGGCATTTATCTCAAAATGAGATTCTCTTTGCTCAAAAATGCAAATGATATGTTGAATATGGAGCTAAATGAAAAGTTTCAAAGAATTGTTATCAAGTGCTTGTGGGAGGTCATATATGCATGTTTCTATAATTGAGATAGGTCACATTATCTAGTGCTAGTTGTGTATGCCTTGATTGAATTGATCATTGAAACTTCACTTTAGACTAAAGACTATCTCATTTTTGATAACCACACACATCACACAAGTCTATATTCAATGAATGTCATATTCATT
Source organism: Quercus suber (assembly GCF_002906115.3). NCBI lineage: Eukaryota > Viridiplantae > Streptophyta > Magnoliopsida > Fagales > Fagaceae > Quercus > Quercus suber. The sequence goes on along the minus strand of NW_027069487.1, from coordinate 1,402,996 downwards.
TGTGTAATTGTACTTGATTAAATGTGTTTTCACATACTCAATCTTTATTGATCAAATATAAATTTTTTTTTGAGTGTTTTAGTTTGTTTTTGGAAAGTATCTTTGTTATTACAAAAGTGTCAAAAACTTCAAAAACAGTGTTGCCCTGTTTTGGCGACTCAGTCGCGGGTAGGTCTAGTCGCATGCTTCAGTCGCAAAGCTCTCTCCGAGATTCTCGCGGGTCATTGGCGAGTAAGTTTCCCAATCGTGAAAAAGACTTAGAAAATTTTTCAAAATTTGTATTTTTGCATATTTCGCGGCTCAGTGTGGCGACTTAGTCGCAGGTGGAAGGTCCAATCGCGAGGGGTACACAGAGATTTTTGTGGCTCAGCTTGCGACTCTCTTGCGGGTAGATCTTCCAGTCGCGAAAAACACTTAGAAGATTTTTCAAAAATCTTGCTTCATAGTGTTTCATGGCTTACCCTAGTGACTTACTGGCGACTTGATCCAGTCGTGAAAAACACGTGTTTTGCGTTTTGTAGACAGTTTTAAAATGATTTTCAGTTTTTCCCTCGTACTTATTATAACTGTTCATTGTCTTCCCCATTTCACTATCACAAACACTCCGAGTTTTCCTCTAAAAATCATCTATTTCTGCATTATTTCTTCTCAAATCTTTATAAAAAATGTATGGGTTTTCTTCCCTTTCCTTCATACCTACTGCTTTGGGCATTTTTTTCTAATTTGTGGAGATTTATTGTGGTTTATGGTTTATCATGTTTGAATATAGCTTTCTGATTTACTGTGTGTAATGTCTGTTGTGATTATCTATACACTGATTTTCTCTACCTTGTGTACCTACTTTGGTTATTGGGTGTATACACATTCACATTATCATGATTTGAACCTAAATCTCATGTGGTTAGGGTTTTCTTCAATATCCATGGTGTGATAATGACACATTGCTAATAATATTTGGTGTCTTGTTTGGTATCTCTTGTATGCGTTAAATCATGTTGCAGTGTCAAAATGTCTTCATTCAAGAGATTAGCTGTGAAAGGAGGTAGCAGCAAAGGGAAAGAACCTGTCATTGAAATTGATGATTTCTTCCCTACACCAAAAAAGACTCGTTCCCGATCTGGCGGTTTCGATCTTAACAAGTTCCGATCGTATGCTGCTTTTCAGATTTTTGAAAATTACTTCAAAAAGGCTACACCATTGATTGAAAGAGTTTTTGACCAACATTCTCTCTTTGACACCAACATACCTCAATGGTTTGCCTGCAAGGATTGGAATTATCTCCTCTTCGACCTTGATGATGCATATGAAAATCTAGTAAAAGAATTTTATGCCAATGCAATTGTCGATGGAGACGAACTTAAGTGCTGGGTTAGAGGAAAAAGTTTCTCGGTATCTCCCACATACTTAGCAGAAATCCTGCACATCAACTGGCCAATACTTGGGGTCTCACTAGTTTATGATGATCTCCATCCAGATGAGAAACTACTTAAAGCGGTTTTTGGAAAAGATCTGGAGTTTTCCTCAAATGGGAACTCAGTCAGTGTTTCATCTTTTTCTCCAAAATTGAGGGTGTTTACGATTGTCATGTTTCACAACCTGTATCCATTATCCAGCACAAGGTATATGAACCTCAGACGTGCACTGTTCCTTTATGATCTGATTTCTGATGTTGAAATTGATATATGTGCACATATATTTCATATCCTTCGCAAAACTGTTCTACGCACAGAGTTAAGGATCTGCATTCCTTTTTGCTGCCTCATTTCAAGGATTCTGAAGTTGAAAGGGATCCATCCCTCTGAAAATGAATTTCCTTGCCCAAAACCATGTTCAATCAACATGCGTACGTTCAACGCTAGCATTGGCCATAGCAAGAAAGGAGTCAAAACAGAAGCTTCAGCGTCCCGCAGCGGTTCGCACTTCAGTTCTTTCACCACCGATGACAAGCTATACTTTATTGTAGCATCTGTCAATGAGCTGAGTACAAAGATGTCAGGACTTTTACATCCATCTTGCACCATCTCAACATTCGGTGGGATACAAAGTTCACTTCTCTCCAAGCTCAATTGGATCAAATTCAGAGAAAGTTAGAAGATGATGAAGACTAGCTATTCTATGGCAAAAAGAGGGAGATGCTGTTGGCAGGGGGAGCTCAACGAAAGGGGGAGATTTCAGCTAACATGCTTTTGTTTATTGCTTTTGTCTATCTTTAGCTTCTACCATATTATATTTCAATATTCACTTTGTATTTATTCAGCACATCTTTCTTTTTGTGTTGGTTTGTACCTGCTAACTGTGTTGTTTTTAAGGTTTTTGTTTTTGTGTTTTGTACCCATGTTGCTTATGTAAACTTTAAGGGTTTGTTTATGAACTCTTGTAGGTCTTTGTGGTTTGTGTCATGCTTTATGCAGCATTTGTACTTTGTTAAATCAGTACTTTTAACCTAATGCTATGCATTCCTTTTTAAGTACTGTCACTCTTGTGCCCGTGTAGGATTTTTCCTAGATGCACATATTTTCTGTTTTGTACATTGGTTGAGTGTTGGTCATTCAAGTGATTTGCCTTGAGTTAGTCAACTTGAATGTCCGGATGTTCATTCCAACTGTGAATAAGCATTGTGATCACTTGGTTATAGTGATTGCATGTTTTGGTCTTGCCATGGTTTATTGCTTTACTCCATTGTGCTTGATCACATTATGCTTGCTCCATTTGCATTATAAGTTTTTCTGCATACAATGAACTTATTGTGTTGTTATGTTTCAGGAGTTCTTGTTCTTATGGTTCTAAAGCTTCACAGATTCTAGAGTTAGGTGTGAGTGAGTTTTCCAACTATTCCCAACTCACGCATTAAGTCTAGAGTTTGTTTTAGGGTTTTGTCACGGAATAGCCAAAGGGGGAGGTTGTAAGGTTGAAATTTATCAACCATCTTGTTAGCTTTATTCCGTGTCAATTTGCTTGCAATTTAAACACTTAGTAACCCTGTATTTAGGTGAGATTATTGTAAGGGTAATGTGTGAGAAGATGTGAAGAAAAGTTCAAGTATGTGCAAGAAGGCAAAGTTTCGTGGCTAGGACTCGCGGCTTGCAAGCCGCCAAATGCTGGCACGTGAGATGCATATAGGGAAGCTGAAGGGTCGCGCCAGCTGTCGCACTATAGGACAAAAATTTCAGGCTGGCCAAGCCGTTACGTCACGACTTGAACTCACGACTTGGACAAGCCGCGAAGTCAAGCCGCCAATCAGCCCTATTTGGCAAAAACTGACTCTTTGTATTCCAAATACACACCACTATATATAGACCCTTATACCTACTAAATTGATAGAGCTTCTAGAGAGAATTTTTGTGAGAGAAACCCTAGAGAAAAACAAGATTGCCTTATTCCCAATCTTTACCTTAGAGACTCTTCAAATTCCTCTACTCTCTTCCTCTCCATTGTCACATCCTTAAAAGGCGTTTAGCCAAATCCTTTACTCATCACATCCACGTTTATGAGAAGGTTTATTTGGTACTGTTAGAAAGTAGATTGGAAGGAACCAATATACATTGATTGATGCTATGGTCAAGTAACGGAATCCGGTAAGTTAGAAAAGAAAAAGGTTCGGTGCAACCTCGTTGGAGCAGGAAGTTTGGAGGGCTTAGGTACCTGAGTAGATTAGGCTTGGATGGTCTATTGCTGTTTATGTATCTCAACTACATTTTCTAGTGGATTATTTACCGCTTAAAGGGCGGCAGAGAGGTTTTACGTCGAGGACTTCGGTTTCCTCTTCAATAATACATCGTGTGTTGTCTGTGTATTTGCATCTTCCTTCCCTTTATCTTTACCTTATATTTACTGCATAGATATGTTTATATTTGGCTTAGATTAGTTATCAATTCTGTGATTGGCTTTTGTTCATGTTCCGCACATTAATTGTTTGATTATAAGCTTGAATTGATATTTTATATTTTGGGGGTCTAAACATTCAAGAGTGTTTTATACACATATTGAACTTTCATAATTAAAACATTCTACCTCTGAAGCTACAACAACGTTTTGAGCCTTGACTTAAGTTACCATTGAAAAACTAGACATTAGTCTTCATCTTCATCAGCTTTGAATTTCGGGCTTGATGTTTCAATCTTTTAGCTTTATCATAACCAAACCAACCCGTAATTACTAAGTTGGGATGTATGCTTAATTTTCAGTTGAAATGCAAATAGCTTAGATTGCTAGTGGTTTTTCGTTTTTTGTTAATTATAGTGTTAATAAAAGTGTTGGGATTTATGGTCATAAAAATAGGCTCTTAGATTATTATTTTTATGCATGATCTTTGTGCCTCAATGCATATAGAGAACCATTAACTCCTTGAAACTTGACAATGGAAAGCTACTTGTATTTGTTATTGATAACGAAAGCTAAAGTTACTAATAAACTCCTTATCATTTAATTCATTCTACCATCTTGTGTCTTTTACATTTCATTTCCTAGGTTAAATGTTAGGTGTAAACAATGGTAAGTTTGTAACTTAAAAAGAATGAGTTTTGGAATCATTGGAGTTCTTAAAGATTGGGTAGTGTTGTTTCTAAAAAAAAAAATTGGGTAGTGCACACTTAACATAGAAGAATCTTAGGAGATCATTTTGCATTTAATTAATTATTCAAAGATCACTATAGCAGTGGGCCAATTTCTGGTAGAATTTCAAAATTATAAAAAGCCATCAACCCAAAGTCTACCTTGGCAGCGTCAGGGTTTGGTGAAGTGGAAGGCTCCAGCCAGTGATTGCTTCAAAGCTAATTTTGATGGGGCTGTTTTCTCAGAAACTAACGAAGGGGTATTGGTGTAGTGGTTCGAAATTGCAAGGTGGAGGTTATGGGAGCTATGGCTGAAAAAATTACTTTACATGCATCAGCTGTTTTGCTTGAGATAATGGCAGCTTGGAGGGCAGTGGCATTTGTTCATGAACTAGGATTGAATAATGCTATTTTTTAGGGTGATTTGGAGATTGTTATTAAAGCCCTTAACCATGTTGGTCATTCTCTCTCTCTCTCTCTAAAACCCTGACTTTCTCTCACTAAAACCCTGCTATTTTTTCCTCATCAAGATGTCAGCGAAATGCACACGAATTGCTAGCTCCTCCTCCTCGAGTGATCGCAACAACAACAGCTTTATGTTCAACTGAGTCTTGCCTTCAACATCGACAATAGAGTTCTAGTGCAATCCTAGTAGGGTTCCAGTGAATGCAGTTTATGCAATGTCGGTACCAATGACGTCGATGATGTTCTGGCCATGTTTGGCTCTGGCGAGCGGTGGTGCTCCGGTGAAAATGGAGAGCTCTCAGACACAGCTTGGGAGTTTCTTGGAAAGATGCCACCTTTGCAAAAAGTGGATCGGTGACAATGACGTGTACATGTACGGGTGTGTCTTGCATCCTATATTTCCTTTTCTTTGTCCTTTGTTTGGCCACTGAGAAAATAAAGGAAACTAAAGAAAAGAAAGTTCTTTTTGGTTTTATTTATGATGCTTTAGTCATAGTTTTTTATAGCTAATTCTAGTCAAAGGAGTGGTTAATGTGACACAAAGAAATCTATGTCTCCTCCTCCCCACAATGCAGTTTATGCGATGCCGGTACCAATGACGTCGATGATGTTCTGGCCATGTTTGGCTCTGGCGAGCGGTGGTGCTCCGGTGAAAATGGAGAGCTCTCAGACACAGCTTGGGAGTTTCTTGGAAAGATGCCATCTTTGCAAAAAGTGGATCGGTGACAATGACGTGTACATGTACGGGTGTGTCTTGCATCCTATATTTCCTTTTCTTTGTCCTTTGTTTGGCCACTGAGAAAATAAAGGAAACTAAAGAAAAGAAAGTTCTTTTTGGTTTTATTTATGATGCTTTAGTCATAGTTTTTTTTCTTCCCCACCCCCTCCCCCACCCCTCCCTCATCCTGTCCACCCTCCTCCACAATTTAGGATTTTCCCATATCCCTATCCCCTTCCTCCATCATTGCCTTACCCATCCCCTTCACTTTAGGGGCCTAACCATGTTTTGCCTAAATTGCCTAATCTTGCACCTGCACCTTTAGCCATACCAGATATCCCCACCATAGAATCTTCACAATATATCCCTCCTTTACCTCAATCCTCAGACCATAGGGGTAGTAAGAGGTTGTTTCATATTGATGCCAAACTTTTTTCTTTCTCTTTTGACGGGGGGATGTCTGATTTGTATGCGATTCATGAGACATGTCGAGATGTTAAGAGCTCTATTTGGGTTGGACATAGGGGTATGGAGTGGATTCTTACTTGTCTCGCTGATATTCGAGACTAGGTGCCTGGTCGAGCTGTACTCTGTAAGAGACTTAGGGAAAATGGGAAGTTGATAAAGTTCTATGGGAGATCTAACAAAGCTGGCCTTTTTGTAGTTATTGCAGTATATTTTGAAGGATCTAGGAGAGAGGCTGTATTATGATAACAGCAAGCTTTAATCGTGCAGGTTGGTCTTTGTTTCAGAGAGAGATAAATAATTTTTTTATTCTTTTTTTTTTTTGGGTGCAAAACTGGTTTCTATGGGTGAAGAATCCCCCAAAAATGGTGGTGGAGGCGGTCAATCTGCTGGTGGTGGCCGAAGTGGGAAACTTTTGTCTGTTTATGGTAATCAGCAAAAGATTAAGAATTTTGAAAAATTTGGAACTATATCGGGGTAGAACGTGATTCATGGAGATCCTATAGAAAATGTTTCAATTATAAATGGCAAGGTTTCAGTCATAAATGGCAGACCCACGCGGGCATTTAATCTTAAGTTGACTCTTGCTATTTTGGCTTTGAGAGTGTGCAAGCCTGAGGGTGGGAGACGTTTTGTGACATGTCTGGGTGCTAAGGAATTCAGATGGCCCAAGGTTTTAAATGGTGGGCCTAAAATTACAAAACAATCAGATGGGCTTGTTAAAGCCCAACCCGTGGCTACAGTATCTTCACTAAGTGAGGGTACTTAGGTCAAACCCAATTCTTTTAAAGGATGTTCCGTTGGTCAGTCTTCGTAGGTAATAGGTGAGAGCTCTAGAGGAAGAACGAGGGGAGATTCTGGGTCACTAGTGATAGTAGTAGAGCTGGAATCAGAAGTTTGTGCTTCTACCTCCAACGACGACCCTATTCAAGTCACCTCGGTGGTTTCATTTCCTATCAGGTTAGAGGGAGATCACCCCGACGAAGTGGCAAGTGCGACGGAGGTTTCCAAACTTGGGTTTATTAGCGTGGAGGTGACTAATCGAAGGAAGAGGGACGCGACGGCGAGGCCACTAGGACCTAGGATTGATGTTTCTTTTAATCATCGACATTAGGGTGTTGCTTAAAACCATTTTTCTTCTCTGTCAGATCTGGGTAGTGAGAAGGGTCTTTGTTTTGGAGAGAGAGATAACTCCACGGTGGTATCAAGTGAGAAAGGAGAGAAATGGAGCAATCCTATTGCTAAGCCAGTGTCACTCAGCTACTTGGATGGGGTTGAGTTGTTACAGGAAGGGTCTGAGCATCTTTTGCTTCAGTGGAAGTACAGTGAAGTTAATCCTAGTGGTTTTTTTCACGGAGAGGAAGAAAGTGGATTATTGGAGTGCTCACCTCTATCTAAATGGGATCCCAATGAACAAAAGGAGTTGAAGGTGATCCAGGAAGGTGATGAAGGAGAGGTTCGAGGATCAGCGGTGAAAAATTCGAAATGGGTTTTTAGCCTGATGAAAATTTTCAGTAGAATTGTGGGTTTTCCTATTGTTAAGCATGAAGATCAATGTTTGGCTTTGTTTCGTCTTCTTGAACAAGATTGTATTGATGTTGTAAGTGTTGGGACTTCTAAAGGAATTGTGAACTCAAAGCAAAGAGGGTTTAGGGAACTTAAAGGTTTGATTTTTTCAATTAATTATGATGGGGTAGCATTTAAGGGGAGGAACAAAGATTTCTCAAAAGGAATGGGGGTGATTACCTGTATTAAATGAGTTTACGGCTGCTATCTTGGAATGTTAAGGGATTAAACAATCCTTAGAAGTGAGAGGTATATAAAAATCTTCTCAAGGAGTGGAAGTGTGATATAGTTTGCTTTGAAGAATCTAAGTTGTCTTCTTTAAACTCTTCTGTTAATTGAAGCCTCTGGGGTAGTCTATTCCTAAATTAGGTTGCTCTAGATGCAGTCAATACTGCAGAGGGGGTGTTACTGGTTTGGGACGACAATTTTTGAAAAAGTTGATTGTGATGTTGGTCTGTTTTCTGTTAATGTTTTACTAAAGGGGGTTGTACATGATTTTGTATGGACTTATTCAGGAGTGTATGGGCGTAATGATGATAGTTAGCAGGGTGCTCTATGGGAGGAGCTTACAAGGATGCACTCCAGGTGGAATACGACATGGTGTGTGTTTGGGGATTTCAATACCATTCGATATCTGAGTAAGAGACTTGGTTGTGAGACTTTTAGTCTGACTATGTTTGCTTTTTCAGACTTCATTGAGGCTAATTACCTTGTGGACTTACCTCTTAAAGGAGCTTCGTTTACTTGGTTTAGAGATTCGGGGACAGATTGTATGTCAAGAATTGATAGAACCTTTGCATTAGTGGATTGGGTAGATCATTTTGGAAACGTGTCTCAAAGGGTACTCCCTCGTGTAGTTTCTGATCATTTCCCACTTTTGGTGGTGGCTGGTAGTATTAATAAAGGTCGGAGTGCCTTTAAGTTTGAGAATATGCGGTTGAAAGAAGAGGGTTTTGTAGAGAGGGTTCGGCAATGGTGGAATGGGTATTGCTTTTCGGGTTCTCCAAGCTTTATTATGGCTCGTAAAATAAAATCTCTAAAAGAAGACTTGAAAAAGTGGAATAAGGAGGAATTTGGGGATCTAGCCTTTAGGAAGAAATGCCTTTTATTTGCATTGTTGGGTTTGGATGCTAGGGAGGACTTGTCAGGTCTTTCACAGGAGGAACAAACTCGTCGTATCCAGATTAAAGATGAGATTGCACATCTTGCCTCTTTGGATGAGATTTCTTGGAGACAAAAGTCCTAGATATTATTTGTGAAGGAGGGGGACAATAAAACTCACTTTTTTCATAGGGTAGCAAACTCCCATAGAAGAACTAATCATATTCAGGGAATAGAGATGGATGGTGTCCTCTATGAGGATGAGGAAGGTGCGGTCTAAAGTGGTCCATTTTTATTAGAGTTTGTACACTAAGTTAGATACTTGGCACCCTTTTGTGAATGGTTTAGAGTTTGCTAGAATTGAGGAGGATGAGCGGCTTGAATTAGAGAGGGATTTTTCTAAGGAGGAAGTGGTAAAGGTTCTTTAAGAGATGGAGAATGATAAAGCCCCAAGTCCTGACAGTTTCACTATGGCATTTTTTCAAAAATGCTGGAGTGTAGTGGAAAAAGATGTCATGGCCTTTTTGATCATTTCCATAGGAGCTTAGAGTTTGAACGGTCTCTGAATGCTTCTTTTCTGTCTTTGATTCCCAATAAAAATAATGCATTGAATATCAAAGATTTTAGGCCTATCAGCTTAGTGGGTAGTGTGTATAAGCTATTGTTTAAGGTTTTGGCGAACAGATTGAGGCGGGTGCTAGATAAACTTATTTCGAAGTCAAAGAATTCTTTTGTTGGTCGTAGATAAATTTTGGATTAAGTTCTTATTACTAACGAATGTTTAGATAGTAGACTGAAGTGTCGTAATCCAGGGGTGGTGTTTCAGTTAGACATTAAGAAAGCATATGATCATATAAATTGGGACACTTTGTTTTATTTGTTGGAGAGGATGGGCTTTGGGGGTAGATGGAGGAGATGGCTAAAGACTTGTGTCACTACTGTTCGCTTCTCAATTCTAGTTAATGGATTTCCTGTTGGTTTCTTTGGTAACTCTAGAGGTCTAAGACAAGGTGATCCTTTGTCTCCCTTTCTCTTTCTTTTGATCATGGAGGTTTTAAGTCGTATCCTGAAGAAAATTGAGGAAGGTGGTTTCATTCAGGGTTTTCATGTGGGTCCTATTAATTCTATTGGTATCCGTATTTCTCACCTATTATTTGCTGATAATACCATTCTTTTCTGTGATGCCTCAAAAGAGCAGATTCTTTCTATTAGGCTGGTTTTGGCTTGTTTTCAAGCTTTTACTGGGTTGAACGTGAATGTGGAGAAAAGTGAAATTGTCCCTATTGGGAAGGTGAGTAACATTTAGACTTTGGTGGGCAGCTTGCCTATGATTTACTTGGGTATGCCATTGGGAACTTTGTATAAAACAGCCTCTATTTGGAATCCGATTCTTGAGAGGATGGAAAAGAAGCTTTCAGGCGGGAAGCGGCTTTATTTGTCAAAAGGTGGTAGACTCACTTTGCTTAAAAGTTCTAATTTAATCCTTTTGACTTATTACCTTTCCCTTTTTACTATCCCTAAAGTTGTGGCGACTAGATTGGAACGCATTCAGAGGAACTTCTTGTGGGGTTCGTCAGTTGAGTGTTTCAATATCCTTTGGTGGCTTGGGAAAAAGTTTGCTTACCACATGAGTTGGTTGGTTTGGGAATTTAAAATTTGGTGTATTTTAATCAGGCCCTACTAGGGAAATGGCTTTGGAGATACGGCCATGAAACCACTCATCTGTGGCGTAGGGTCATAGCCACGGAATATGGGGAGGGAAAAGGAGGTGTACTAGAGCTTGTTGAATGGTTCATAGTTGTGGGTTATGGCGGAGTATTAGTGAAGGGTGGGAAACCTTTGCTAAGCATTTCTCTTGTGTGGTGGGGGATGATTCTCGTATTCTTTTTTGGCATGATAAGTGGAATGGAGATGTTTCTCTTAAAGTTCTTTATCCTCAGTTATTTTTGTGTTCAGCCAATAGGGAGGCTTGTATTTCTGAAGTGTTAAGCCCTCCAGCAGGTGATAATGACAGAGTGTGGAGTTTAAGATTTTATAGGGAATTCCATAATTGGGAGTTAGCAGCTTCCTACTCCCTACTTCATTTCAACCAAACCCGAATTCCTAGGGCTGGAGGGTGTAACAGGCTTTGTTAGGATCTTAATGGAAGTGGGAAGTTTGATATTTGGTCTTTTTATCATAAGATTCGAAATGCAGCTCCTTCCATTTTCCCTTGGAAGGGCATTTGGAAAGTTAAGGTTCCTAAAAGGATGACTTTTTTCTTGTGGACAACAGCTCATGGTCAGATTCTAATCTTGGATAACCTTATGCTTTGTGGTTGCCTTTTGGCAAATCATTGTTGTATGTGCTGTTGTAATGCGGAATCTGTGGATCACCTGTTACTTTTTTGTCCAATAGCTCATTCTTTGTGGACGTATATGCTTCGGTTGTTTGGGATCAATTGGGTCATGCCAGGTTCAGTTGTGGACTTATTATTTTGTTGGTATCATTGGCTTGGGAAGCATAGTTTTAATATTTGGAATTTGGTTCCAGGCTGTTTAATGTAGACTATTTGATTTGAACGGAATCAGTGGTCTTTTAAGGATAAGTGGAAAACTGTGGTTCAATTATTAAAGTTATGCCAACGGACCCTCTTTGATTGGTCTTCTTGTTGGGGTTTCTCGGATTGTTTTACCCTTACAGATTTTCTTTCGTCCTTTAGAATAGATTAGGAGCTGTTTCTGTCTTTTTGTTCATTTTTTCCTTTAGTCACTACCGTAAACTCTTTGTATTTTTATTGCTATTCTTTTATTAATAATATTCACTTTTTACTTATTAAAAAAAAGTTTTATTTATTTGTTGAGATAAAAATGGAAAATTATAGTCGAATTAGTCTTCTTCTTTTTTTTTTTCTTTTTTTTGTCATTGTTTGATATTTTTAGCCAATGTTATAGTAAATTATAATGGAAAATTAAATTCAAAAATTTATTTTTGTTGCAATTGCTTGATTATATTACTTGATACAATTTTTATGCCAATTTTATTGCAAATTCTTTCTTCCTTTTATATTCCATACGTTGTTCTTATTTTTTTATTAAAATTTAGCTAAAAGGGTCCTGTAATTTACATAGAGATTGGACACGACAATTCTTGTCACAACTCACAGTTAATTTATATATATATATATATATGGTATATTTTATATATTTCTTAGCATATTTTAATTTTATGTCTATTTTACGTTTTTAAAAGAAATAACAGTGATCAAAATCATTAAAATACATATCTAGAATCAAATTATTTTTATTTTTTCTCCGTTTATATTTGTTGAGGAAATAACAAAAAATTAAAGCCAAATTAGTTTTTTATTCATAATTGTATGATTATATGATGTGGTGCAATTTGATTGGTTGGATATTTTTTCCATTTATCTTTATTTTTGTCCTCCCAAATTTGTAGTTCCACAATTTTGGCTACAACTCGCATACAATGGTAGATCCATGTGGGTTTATAATTTCACTACTCATAAGTCGTTATATGAACAAGTTGTGGAAATAATTATGTTACTATTTTTTTATTTATTGTCAAATGTATGTTTCTGATTCCTTTTAAGTAAAATTAATTTTGTTACACTCTATTCTTAGAGTTTACTTGATGATGCAATGCAGTAATTTGCAAGCATTTTGTTCCTCAGAGTGCTGCGACAAACAGATCCTCATTGACAAATCGGGGGAGACAAGAAGCAATTGCAAGGCAGCAAGACGATTGTTGTGAAGTTGTGTTTGGTGTTCAACTGTGGAAAGGGCATTCACATATTCTCAAACTACTCCTAGCCAGTACTAACATTTGCAGTGCATAGCTTTCAGGTTTTTGTGATTGGCATGCACTTTTGCAAAGGGCATCATGTGATTCTTTTAGTTAACACATCTTTAGGTCTTGAATAGCCACAGTAGTTTGTTTAGGATCAGAACTTCTGTGTTCTGGAAGTAATGACATTGATTGTGAATTTCATTTTAATTTTTAATCTAGAAAATTTAAATTGTAACTAGATATCTGGTTATGCTTATATATTTTTACACATAAGGTATTATACTATTACTGAAATATGGTACTTGGACCAAATTTGGTCTTGCTCTTCCCAAATGTAGTTACTGATATGGGCTTAGAAGCATATAATCTAAATGTAGTTACTGATATATAGTTCTCAGAAGCGTATAATCTTTATTTGTTAAAATATCCTTGCTTGAAATATTGTAACAATTTTCCTTTTTCCTTGATAAAGCGTCTTTCTATTTGAACTTCCATGATTCTCGGAAACGTTACAGCATTTGTTGTGGAGTACTGACATCCTAATTTGTAGCGCATCACAATTATGATTTTTTTTTTCTTGTTACATTACTAGAAACTAGACGATGGTATTCATCCTTGCGCATCTCAGGTACGACACCTTTTTTTTTTTTTTTTTTTGGAGAAACCGGCCCAAGCTGAAAGGGGGCTCACGTTGTATTTATAATTTCAGCAAGATACAGAGAAAAGGAGGACACAGGAACTTCCTCCATCCAAGTACAAAAATGAGGAAAATTACAAGCTGCCCGAGCTAAACTATGTGCTACTAAGTTTCCTTGTCTGCGGGTGTGTTGGAAGGTCAGGCACCTAAAGTGAGCCAATAGGGCTTTAATGTCAGAGACTATGTGCCCAAAGGGAGCTACAAAAAAGGCATCATTCTTCATAGCTTGAATTGCAATTTCGGAGTCTCCTTCAAAGATGACTTTCTCGAAACCAAGTTCTTTGGCAAAGAGGAGTCCTCCGCGCTGCTAACACTTCCACCATCTCCACAGAAGTGGGCAGCGGAATAGATTGTGTTAGTGCAGCCATAACTAGACCGCGGTCGTTACGGATGATGGCGCCTAAGCCAGCTTCAGCCCAGGTACAACACTGATGGGACTGACGAAGTAGATCCTGCAAGAGGTAAGTTGGACCGACGAGGAAAGTCTTTAATGACGATAAGACACATTACTGACGGGGACAACATTTCATTCAATACCATCAGTAAATGATAGGGACGGTTACGGATCCAGACGGACAGACCGTTGGGACCAAATTAAAGCCACATGATGATGCCAGAAAGCGTTACCCAGAGGGAAGTTAAACCACCATAAATTACCCAACGGCTAGAACCTACAGCACATATATAAATCCCTCACACTCTCCCACGGAAGAGGTATGAACATATTGATATTGATGCTATTCTGATTGCTTATTCTTGTGTAATTCTTAACACTAACTTTAGCATCGGAGACGTTGTGGCAGGCACCACACCGGTGACCGTCATTGAGAAAGCACCATTGCAGGAGGTCTAAGATCGTCCCTGTCCGCATTTATTGACTGACAAATTCACACTTCATCAGTTTGGCGCCGTCTGTGGGAACGACATTTTTCGTGTTCAAACTCAAAATAGTAGTTTCCTACTCTTGTTCATTTCAGGATGGAGTCCAATCAAGATTCCGCAGCCCTAGCTTAACAAGTCCAGGCCTTTGCAGCCACAGTTGAAGGGCTGACTAAGCAAAACCAGGAAATGAGGCTACGACTTCAGCAGGAGGAAAATCGTTCGAAAGGAAATCAGGAAGGTGAAGGGGATAGTTGCAGAAGAAGTGACCATCGAGGGCCAAATACTCCCGCCGAGCAAAATTCGGAAATTCTTCGGGAGATGAGGAGGGAGATGGACGAACTAAGGAATGCCATCAAAGAAAAAATAGAGCAGAGCGTGGATCGGCTGGTTCGAGCGACGGATTTGCCATTCACAACGGCAGTCCTCGACTGTCCGGTGCCCTCAAAGTTCCGGCTACCTCAGCTCGAGCCCTTTGATGGGCTGAAGGACCCCCAAGATCACCTGAATACTTTCAAAACGACCCTGGGTTTTCAGCAGCCCCCAGACGAAATACTGTGTCGTTCATTCCCAACAACACTCAAGGGGGCTGCCCGGGAATGGTTCACGAAATTGCCAAGGTCGTCCATTGACATATTCGAGCAGCTGAGCAATGCTTTCCTATGACATTTTATTGGAGGACAACGACCAAAGAGAACCACGGATCACCTGCTCACCATCAGGCAGGGAGAGAAGGAGACATTGAGGTCGTATGTGAAGCGCTTTACCAGGGAGACATTGGAGGTGGACGAGGCTGACGATATGGTACAGTTGACAACTTTCAAGGCAGGATTGAAGTCTAGGGAGCTCGTTAGTTCGCTCGCGAAGAACCCCCCAAAGACGATGGCTAAAATGCTCCTTAAAGCGCAGAAATACATGAACGCCGAGGACGTGTTGGCTGGTATTAGGGGCGAGGGTAGAACGGAGGACAAAGGAAAAAGGGAAGACGACTGTAGAGGACAAAAGCGAGATCGTTCAGATCGTCGTAATAATGACGGAGTCAGAAGGAAAGATGATAAAAGTTCACGGACGGTAAAATTCACCCTTCTTGTTATGCCTGTTGACAAAATTTTGACACAGATTCAAGATGAACATTACCTCAAGTGGCCACGACCATTACATTCGTCCCCTAGCGTCCGTGACAGGAGTAAGTATTGTCGATTCCACAAAGATCATGGCCATTACACTGAAGACTGTAGGGATCTCAAAGAGCGAATAGAGGAATTGATACGAAAAGGGAAGTTGCAGAAGTTTATAAAGAAGGGAGAATACAGCAAATTCCGAGGTGAAAACAAAGGCCAACATGAGTCCTCGTCCAAGAGCGGGAGTCGTCAGTCCCAACCTCCCCAAAATGTGATCGGGGAAATACAGACGATCTCGGGGGGGCCTATCACAGGGGGTTCATTCAAGTCACTTAAGAAAGCACACCAACGACAGGTGAATAGCGTCCACATGGAGCCCCCACCAAAGCACAGACGAACTGATCAAGATATGACCTTTAACGAGAACGATGCTCGAGGAGTGAAACAGCCTCATAATGACCCTTTGGTCGTCATGCTTACTATAGAAGGGTTCAACACAAAAAGGGTCCTCGTGGACAACGACAGTTCTGCTGACATCATCTACTTTCCCGCATTCCAGCAATTGAAACTGGACCCAAGAAGACTGCGTTCGTTTGACTCCCCCCTCGTCAGCTTCAGCGGCGACAGAGTATACCCCAAAGGCATAGTGACGTTGGCTGTAACAGTAGGGACAAACCCGAGGCAATTGACTCGTCATATGGACTTCCTAGTAGTAGATTGTCCTTCGTCATATAACGTCATCATTGGGAGGCCAGCGCTCAACAAGTGGAAGGCGTCCACATCCACCTACTGCCTGAAGGTAAAATTCCCAACAGAAAATGGTATCGGTGAAGTTAAAGGAGACCAAATTCTAGCTCGGGAGTGTTACCAGGCTGTATTTGCAGCCAAGGAAAACCACACGTGGACGATAAAAGAAAAAGAGGAATAAAAAATAGAAGTGCTGGAAACAGTGGAGCTGATCGAAGGGGAAGCAACAAAAACAACCAGAATAGGGACGACCCTAAATCCTGAGATGAGAGCGAAGTTCATACAGTTTCTTCGGGAGAACTTGGACGTCTTTGCCTGGAGCCATGACGACATGCCAGGCATATCTCCTGAAATCATCCAACACAGGTTGAATGTGGACCCAGGAAGGAAGCCCATCAAGCAGAGACGAAGAATCTTTGCACCCGAGAGAGACCAAGCTGTCGCTGACGAAGTGAGTAAACTGTTGGCGGCAGGCTTCATCAGAGAGGTATATTATCCAGATTGGCTTGCAAACATCGTCCTTGTAAAGAAAGCCAATGGAAAATGGAGGATGTGTGTGGACTTCACGGACCTAAACAAGGCCTGCCCGAAGGACAGCTTTCCTCTTCCAAGGATAGACCAGCTCGTAGACTCTACAGCTGGACACAAGTTATTGACGTTCATGGATGCGTTCTCGGGGTACAACCAGATAAAAATGGCTGACGAGGACCAGGAGAAAACCGCCTTCATTACGAGTCAAGAGCTCTATTGTTACAACGTAATGCCGTTTGGACTGAAGAACGCTGGAGCAACTTACCAGAGATTGGTAAATAAAATGTTCGTCAAGCAAATAGGCAGGAACATGGAGGTGTACGTTGACGATATGCTCGTCAAAAGCAAAGAAGAGCTTGCACATCTGGACGATCTGAGGGAGACGTTCAAAACACTCAAACAATACCAGATGAAGCTGAACCCTGGTAAATGCGTTTTTGGTGTTGCCTCAGGAAAATTCCTGGGATTCATGGTGTCCCAAAGAGGAATAGAAGCAAATCTCGAGAAGGTACAGGCGATAATCAACATGGCATCACCTAAGACCGTCAAGGAGGTCTAGAAGCTCACGGGCCGGATTGCCGCACTCAACAGGTTCGTTTCTAGAGCGACGGACAAATGCTTGCCTTTCTTTAAGACCTTGAAGCAGGCTTTCGAATGGACTGACGAATGCGAAACAGCATTCCAAGAGCTCAAACTTTACCTCAGCAACTCGCCACTCCTAAGCCCGTCAAAGGAAGGTGAGAACTTGTATTTGTATTTAGCAGTATCATCTACAGCAGTCAGTGCAGCCTTGATCCGAGAAGAGGATAAGAAACAGCTCCCAGTTTACTACGTCAGCCAAGCCTTCCAGGGAGCTGAGTTCAGGTACCCGAAGATCGAGAAAATCACATTCGCCTTGATTGTAGCCTCGCGCAAGCTCAGACAATACTTCCAGGCAAATCCAATCTTAGTGATGACAGACCAACCCATCAAAAAGTCTATGAGCAAGCCCGAAGCAGCAAGGAGGATGATCCAATGGGCGATTGAACTCAGCCAGTTCGACGTGGAATACCATCCCAGGACGACCATTAAAGCACAAGCATTAGCAGACTTCATCGCCGAATTTACTTATCCAGACGAGTTCAACCATGCCAGCGAAGACGAGATATGGATAATACAGACTGACGGCTCATTAGCCCAAAAGAGAGGGGGAGTAGGGGTAGTCATAGCTACCCCCAACGGAGAAGTATTGAGGTATGGAGTTCAGCTAAAATTCCCTGCCACTAATAACGAGGCTGAATACGAAGGAATCCTGACGGGCCTGAGGCTAGGGAAAGAGCTTGGGGCCAGGAACCTGCTGGTCCAGAACGACTCAAAGCTAGTAATTGGGCAGGTCAAAGGGGAATACGAAGCAAAAGAAGAACGAATGCAGAAATACCTCAAATTGACGAACCACTTGACAAAAGAATTTGAAAAAGTAGAGTTCATCCAAATTCCGAGAAGCCAGAATAGGGCCACAGACGAAGTTTCAAAAATAGCCTCGTCGGACGGAGCAGAGTCGAAGACAGACCTGATGATGGAGACGCAGAGAAACCCCAGCATAGAAGAAATTTTAACATTCGCAGTCCGGGGCGAAAGTAGCTGGATGACGCCCATCATGTCCTTTCTCCAGGATGGACGCTTGCCCCAGGACACAGATGAAGCCAGGAAGATCAAGAAGAGAGCCGTCAGATTCACGATTCTCAATGACGCCTTATACAAGAGAGGTTTCTCCATGCCTTACTTGAGATGCGTTGACGAAGGAGAGGTGGAATACATCCTGAGGGAGGTGCATGAAGGAATTTGCGGGGACCATGCAGGACCGAGATCCTTGGTGAGAAAGATTATGCGAACAGGGTACTTCTGGCCAACCATGCAAGATAACACATCAAAGTTCGTCAAAAAATGTGACAAATGTCAGAGGTTCGGGAATGTTCAAAACCTGCCATCAGAAAAGCTGACGACGATAACATCTCCATAGCCATTTGCACAATGGGGAATCGACATCGTTGGCCCCCTGCCCTAAGGCAAAGGTCAGGTAAGATTCTTGCTAGTTGCTATTGATTATTTTACTAAATGGGTTGAAGCAGAGGCATTGGCGACCATCACCGAGACCAGAATCCAGGGTTTCGTCTGGAAAAATATAATCTGCAGATTCGGGATTCCGAGGATGATCATATCTGACAACGGACGACAGTTCGATTACTAAGGTTTCAGAGACTTTTGCTCAGGCCTAGGCATCAAGAACCAGTTTTCATCACCGGGCCACCCACAAGCGAATGGACAGACGGAAGTGACGAACCGCACACTGCTCAAAATCATAAAAACCAAGCTGGACGATGCGAAGGGTGCCTGGCCAGAAGAACTGCCCAACGTCCTGTGGGCCTACAAAACCATGGTCAGAACCCCAACGGGAGAAACCCCCTTCAGGCTTACATATGGTACAGAAGCAGTGATCCCTGTCAAAGTCGGAGTAACCAGCACCCGACGGGAAATGTTCAACGAAGAAGAGAATGACGATTTATTGCGAGTTGATCTATATTGCCTTGACGAAGTACGAGACAAAGCCCTCAGCAGAATGACGAAATACCAGAAGAAAATGACAGAATACTACAACAAAAGGGTGAAGCTTAGACGACTGGACATAGGAGACCTCGTCCTGCGCAAAGTAACCCAGGCAACCAAAGACCCAACTCAAGGAAAGCTCGGCCCTACTTGGGAAGGACCATACAAAGTCATCCACTACTCCAGACAAGGCAGCTACCATCTGGAAACCTTAGACGGACAAAGGCTCCCAAGGCCGTGGAACATTGAACATTTGAAGAAATACAAGCAGTAGATGTAATCTAAAGACATATTCGTCAATAACTCTCAATAAACAGATTATTCAGCCAATATTTGTGTTCAAACAGGCTCGCTCAAAGAATTTAACGAAAGCCAAAATGGCTAAGTAGTAAGATTCCGCACTGACGGATGTAAACTACTGACGACAACAATCTATGTCATTGAAAAGCCAAAAAATTGGCTAAGTAGTAAGATTCCGCACTGACGGATGTAAACTACTGACGACAACAATCTATGTCATTGAAAAGCCAAAAAATTGGCTAAGTAGTAAGATTCCGCATTGACGGATATAAACTACTGACGACAATAATCTATGTCATTGAAAAGCCAAAAAATTGGCTAAGTAGTCAGATTTCGCACTGACGGATGTAAACTACTGACGACTGGAAAACCCTGAAAAGACAAAAAAGAGGCTAAATAACAAAATTCCGCACAGACGGATGTAGGTTACAGACGGAGATAATGTCACTAAGGGTGATTGAAAATCTAAAAAATGGCTAAGTAACAAGATTCCGCGTCGACGGATGTTAGTTACGGACGAAGTCAATCAAACCGACGGTAATGTCACAACGAATTGAGCACCCAGCTCATTTGCCTGAACCTAAGGAGTTCAAGTTGCAATAGAATAGCTACTGACGGGAAAGAGGAAAAATTGGAGCAAGAAACTTTCACTAAACACAGCAGGTGAAGCCAGACAAAACTCATTAAACACATGGACATTCATGAATTCCAAGTAAGCAGGTGACAAATTTAAGTAAGCATGTGACAAATTCAGTTAAAGTCCCAAAACCAAGGGCAATTATCATTGTTTTCACACGAAACCCATAAACACTGGGTTGCCAATATAGTTATCAAAATAAGATGGACGGCAAATTGTTCAAAGGATCAGCCCGAAAACACAATGGGCACCCAAAAAAAAAAAAAAGTGAATTTTCACGACAAAAATTTTCATAAGTGTCAGGGTCAGGCATTGGCAGCATCGTCGCCAGCTGGAGCGTCATCAACGGGGGCATCTTCACGAACAAAGGGCACAATGGCAAAAGATTGGCCAGCCTCGTCAGCAGCCATTTCCTGATCTATCTCCTCCAGGTCCAACTTCTCCATGTCCACCCCAGTAGGATGCTTCAGCAGGTACCTCCTCAAGAGCTCAAATCCTTTGAAGTACCAGCTGAACAAGACGGTGCTATACTCGTCGGTTGTCTGGAACGCTTCAACCGACTGCGCCGCTATCGTCTTCAATGACTCCCTGGTACTTATAAGCTGCTCATCCTTCTCTTGCGTCAATTGACGCTCCACCCTAAGCTCGTCACCTAGTTCTTTCAATTTTTCCTTCAAAGAAGCAGACTCGCCCATAGAATCAATAAGATTCTTCCACAGTGTGGAGTTCTCTGCTTCCAAAGTCTCCATCCTGGACGTCAAAGATGCTACCTTTGTCTCCTGAGTGAGATATTCAGAAGCAATGTGCATGCTCTCACCCAGTACCTGAAAGGGAAAATTCAAAATCATCAATAAAAGAAATAAAGCGAAGAAGAGAACGAAGAAAGGAAGGGGCATAAACAAGCTAACCTGTACAAGCTTGTGGATGTGGCGAGCCGCCACGTCATTAAACGAGACACCTGACAAAACCTTCAGGTCTGCAGCAGTCACCACTTCATGGGCCCTTTCCACGGCCAGCCTCTCATCAGTCCATAGGGTGGATGGACGAGAAACACTTTTTTCCTTTTCCTTCTCCGACAGCCTCGGTCTTTTAGAAGTCGGAGTACCCTCGATCTCCTCCACCGAGGTCATGGGAGAAGCAGTCCTCGTCGTCGCAACCCCTGACACGACTGGGCTGACGGAAGGAATGGGAAGTGCCGAGCCACCCTTCCCAGTGACACGCACAGTCTTTTTTCCCAAGTTGGACAGAGGCTCGTCCTTCTTGGATCTCATTTTGGCATACATCTCCTTGTTAAATTTTGTCGTCATCTCTGCAAGAAGGAAACACTTAAAAAAAAAAAAAAAAATTATCGTCTTCAATGACTCCCTGGTACTTATAAGCTGCTCATCCTTCTCTTGCGTCAATTGACGCTCCACCCTAAGCTCGTCACCTAGTTCTTTCAATTTTTCCTTCAAAGAAGCAGACTCGCCCATAGAATCAATAAGATTCTTCCACAGTGTGGAGTTCTCTGCTTCCAAAGTCTCCATCCTGGACGTCAAAGATGCTACCTTTGTCTCCTGAGTGAGATATTCAGAAGCAATGTGCATGCTCTCACCCAGTACCTGAAAGGGAAAATTCAAAATCATCAATAAAAGAAATAAAGCGAAGAAGAGAACGAAGAAAGGAAGGGGCATAAACAAGCTAACCTGTACAAGCTTGTGGATGTGGCGAGCCGCCACGTCATTAAACGAGACACCTGACAAAACCTTCAGGTCTGCAGCAGTCACCACTTCATGGGCCCTTTCCACGGCCAGCCTCTCATCAGTCCATAGGGTGGATGGACGAGAAACACTTTTTTCCTTTTCCTTCTCCGACAGCCTCGGTCTTTTAGAAGTCGGAGTACCCTCGATCTCCTCCACCGAGGTCATGGGAGAAGCAGTCCTCGTCGTCGCAACCCCTGACACGACTGGGCTGACGGAAGGAATGGGAAGTGCCGAGCCACCCTTCCCAGTGACACGCACAGTCTTTTTTCCCAAGTTGGACAGAGGCTCGTCCTTCTTGGATCTCATTTTGGCATACATCTCCTTGTTAAATTTTGTCGTCATCTCTGCAAGAAGGAAACACTTAAAAAAAAAAAAAAAAAAGACTGCTGCGTAAGAGATAAATACTGACGAACTAAATACTTACTCTTTTTTCCCTCAATCTCAATATTTCGCAGAACGTAGTCAGACGGATCTGGCCCAAGACAGTAAAAGGCAAGTGTCCTGGGATCAACAAGGTCGTCCCAATTTTCGATCGTCTGCGCGTATTCGATCGCCTTCTGAACCCGATTCCTGTACCTGCTCTTCAATTTGGGTCGTCTCTTAACTGCACAGAAGAAGATACAAGAGGGTCAGTGACGATAAGGGCAAAGACGCGAAAGATTAATTTATCAAAGGGAATATTGACGCACCTAAAGTCGGGGTTCCCTACCGACGATGCAACCTCGGGAGATCACCCCAAACCTCGCCCGAGGGAGTTTCAAAATCGTCCCCAGATACAAAGAAAAACTTGGACTTCCAGTATCTGAAGGACGAGGGTAACTTCTTGACGATCCTAGTATTCCTCTCCCAAGGCACCAGTTCATAGTACCCGTGCTCCTTCGACGCTTTCAAGTGATACAAGTAAGTGAACTCGTCGACCCTAAGCATATCTCCGTCCAGGGCAGCCAGCCATATTCCCATACAAGTGACCAATATTCTCCACGAATTTGGCATGAGTTGCCCAGGAGCGATACCAAACTGGTTTAGCAACTCCATCACAAAAGGATGGACGGGAAACCTCAACCCACAGACGAATGCGGACTCATAAAAGCACACCTCGCCTGGGAAGAAGTGGCAAGCCCGTTCCTCCTCGTTGGGCAGACGAACCCTAACCCGATCAGGGAATTGGAATCTATCCCGAAATCTCCTAAGTGTGTCATCGTCTAACCCACACCTCTCCTCCAGAGCATGAAAAGCCCTAACCTCACGAGGGACGGAAATGGCCGTATCCCCTTCTGCTAGGCCGCCGCTAGACGACAACCCAGTCTTGAGCTCGCTAGACCTAACCTCTGACATCGTCCTTTCCCTCACTAATTCTTCAAACCACTCGACGGATTGATGAAGGATTGGCAATAAATCAGCCAACACGACGGCCAAACTATTGCCCTCGTAAACAAAGTGTTCTAGGTAAGGAAAAGTTCCTAAAGCCCCCCCTAATCGAGCAAAAAGGAATGAGATCGAAGGGCACTCTAACCTAACCTTAGACCTACTGAACATGGAAAGCTAGGAAACGCAAAGAAAGTAATAGGCCTAAGGCACCCTAAAGCCAAAAAAGAAGAAAAGCAAAGGAAAAACAGCAGGGAAAGAAGAAATAAAAGATCAGAAATTTACAATAACAAAAATGAACAAGGTAAACAGAAAGCCGAAAGGAAGGACTTACCTCGGAGAAGAAAACCGTGGCGCTGCGCAGAAAAAAAATCACGGGGAAGAGAGGCAGAGAAGATGAAAACCAGAGCAATAATGGAGAAGCTTTTTCGAAAAGGTGAAAAGAAAATGATGAGGAGAGGGGAAGTTTAAAACCAAAGATTGGGAAGCTGAAAAACCAGCGGGAAAATCAAGGGGACTCATCATGTGAAGCATTAACTCCTCCAATCAAAAAGCGCCACGTAGGCCACAACCCAAAAGGAACAGCCGTAGCACATTAAATGCGGCTCAAAAACCCAACCGCCTGCTGCCCAGAAACCTTTTACCTTCCTTGGTCAACACGACACGTCATGACGACCACGGAATCCGTAGGCAACTGATGGGACTGACGAAGTAGATCCTGCAAGAGGTAAGTTGGACCGACGAGGAAAGTCTTTAATGATGATAAGACACGTTACTGACGAGGACAACATTTCATTTAATACCATCAGTAAATGACAAGGACGGTTACGGATCCAGACGGACAGACCGTTGGGACCAAATTAAAGCTACATGATGATGTCAGAAAGCGTTACCCAGAGGGAAGTTAAACCACCATAAATTACCCAACGGCTAAAACCTACAGCACATATATAAATCCCTCACACTCTCCCACGGAAGAGGTATGAACATATTGATATTGATGCTATTTTGATTCCTTATTCTTATGTAATTCTTGACACTAACTTTAGCATCGGAGATGTTGTGGCAGGCACCACACCGGTGACCGTCGTTGAGAAAGCACCATTGCAGGAGGTCTAAGATCGTCCCTGTCCGCATTTATTGACTGACGAATTCACACTTCATCATACACCATTTTTAGATGATTTACTTGACCACGTATGAAGAATTGAATACCATCATCTAGTTTCTAGTAATGTAACAAGAAAAAAAAAACTTACATAATTATCTTTCACTTATATCATTAATTATATGAATGTAGAAAACCCAATTTAGAAAATTACTTTTAGCTAATAGGACATGATGAAGTGCAAAATTGTGCTGCACTAGATGTATCAGCAAGAGATGCACAAAAGACTATAGGGCATGATTAATTGTTACAGTGAAAACTTTTGTGTATTGGGGATTTAATATCTTTGTTTGACTTTTGGGGCAAATAAAAAAAAATATATATATATATATATATATACACATTATAAAATTGTTTAGAAGAATGGAATTGAATCATACTTGAGTTAGATGGATCATTAACCAGTAACAAGCTTGTTGAAATTTGACCATTATAGTGTTTTGGGTGGAGAATTTAAAGAAATGGAAATAACACAAGAACCAAGGAAGGGGAAACGACTATTAATTTGATCTACAGCTATATATAACATTGAAAATTGAAAATTACTTAACATGAAGTAAATAACTGATCATAACTTAAGGAAATAAAATTACACATTAATTTGACATCATCATCCAAATTTATTAACTTCAATCACAGAAAGTAAGTAGTAGATAGGAAGGGTTCACTCAATTCTCATCTTGACCCCTCTCCACAATCTTCACAGGAAACCCACCTTTCATCTTGGCAGTCAAGTAGGAAATAAACTCTGGTTCCACAGCCTCTCGTTCAAACGCTGGCACCACCTTAAACCTCCTTAAAACCCCAGCCACCACGCTCTTCATCTGCAAGAAAGCCATCTCCTTCCCCAAACAAATTCTAGGACCCGCTTGGAACACCGGGTAATGGTACGAGTCCTTCTGCACAAACCTCCATGACTTGGAATTATTCTCCTTCTGCAGCCACCTCTCGGGCTTGAACTCGGCCCAGTCTGATCCCCACAGCGACTCCAACCTCCCCATCGCGTATGGAAAGTAAGAAACTCTCATCCCCTTCTTCACCACTGTCCCTCCGGGCAGCACGTCGTCGTTCAGAGCCTCCTTCGTGTCCAACGGGACTGGTGGGTACAGCCGCATGCACTCACATAAAGAGGCGTGAACGTACACCAGGTCTTTCACTTCTTCATAAGCAGGCACTTCGGAATGTTCCTTGATTTCCTTCACAACCTTGGATTGGACTTCCGGGTGCTGAGATAGAAGCCAGAAATACCACGTTAAAGCCGCTGATGTAGTGTCACGCCCAGCGATATAGGGGGGACTGTGTGGCGTAACTGTACTACCAACAGCTTATTTATGGCTATATTATATATAGTATATATATATAGTGACTGNGATCTTACATATATTATCGAAAGCAAACCTTTGAAGAATGTTTTGGAAATCTAGGACAGTTCCATCTTTGGCAGCTGAGGAGAGAATGGGGATTAAGCGGTCAGAGAGCTCAGCGTCCACAACGGTTTCAACGAACTTGCGGAGAGATTTGGTGTTGAATTCGTGGCTAGCGACTTGTCTTTGGAACTTCCAGGACTCATCACCGTCGAGGTTGAAGATTCCATGGCCGAGAAAGTCTGTGAGTCTTGAACGAAAAGTCTCGCCTTTTCCATAGTTCTGGAAGTTGGACTTAAGGATGTGTTGGACCACGGCGGGGTTGCCGGAGAAGACTTGGCGGTTGGAGTAGGAGCGGCGGAGAACGAAGGTGGCGGAAGGTGAGTCTTGGAGGATCTCTGAGAACCATTGGAGCTGGCGATCTTGGTGGGCGAGGATGGCGAAGAATGAACCCACTAGAGGGTAGGATTTGGGAGCTTTGGAGTTGGATTTGGAGGTGGTGAGGAAGAAGAAGAAGAAGAGTATGGAAAGGAAAGGAATTAGAATGAGAAGGAAAATGGGCAACATGGCTCTGGCTTGTGAATGTGGGCTGGTCTTTCACTTTCTCAGATGGTTTCTTTGTCTATGTTGATATTTGGGACAGTTTGTGACTGTCTTTATAGGGAGGGACTGTGTAAGCGTAACTGTACTACACAACAGCTTATTTATATATATATATATATATATATATATATAGTGACTGTCTTTATAGGGAGGGACTGTGTAAGCGTAACTGTACTACACAACAGCTTATTTAGCTATATATATATATATATATTTTTTTTTTGCTGAAAGTAGTATAATTAAAGTTAAAAAGTAGTTAAAATAATACAATATAATCCATAAATAATATCAAAAAATATAATAAGAATTATGAATGATAATAAAAATAAGTTGAAAAGTTAAAAAGTTTGTTTTTTAAGACAATGCTAAACTTAATCTAAGTATTAAGTTGAAACTTGGTCCTAGGTTTGGAAGAGTGCAATGTTTGAAATCATATTTTGAAAATGTTATTTTGCTTAAACTTGGGTCCAGTTTTGGAAACATTTTATGGGGATTTAAAAAATTGTCAAGGACACAAATTGTCATAAAAAAATTTCCAAAATAATTTACTATTGTATGTCGTAAGGACATATATTAGTAAAATCCAACTTATAATTGTGAAAACACGATATCATAATTTTAATTGAAATTATGTTTTCAAAACATGATTTTGTAGATTGAGTGTAACAATAATTAGCAAATTTGAAAGAGTAATGATTATCACACTCACAACCATCATGTTTTGAAGTTTAAAAACATAATTTGAGTTAAAACTATGAAGTAACAGCAATTTGTGGGTTAGAAAATACTAACCCTTCCGTCATTCATGACATAATGGAGTAATGGGTCACCCCTAATCAATTATTGAATCCTAATCAATTATGTATCTACTCCTTAATTTAACATGGTGGTATTCCTAATTAAACTTTATCTAATTCTTATTATAAAAAAAATCCAATACATCTAAATTATAATATGCACAGAAAACGCGCAACAATGATGCTAATACCCTTTGAAAACAGTCTTTGGGCCTCGAGTGAAGTTTCTACGAAAGTAGGGTGGGACTGGGAGATGTCCTTTTTTCTTGAAGTTTATTGAAAACTCATTGCTAAGGTCATGAGAAGTCGTCCCTATCATGTGTGAACATGGTGAAATCATCCTTATCAAGGCCTACCCAATGCATTTTTACCATTAAATTAATTAATTAAAATTTATATTAATATTAATCAAATAATATTTATTTGTTTTGTTAGGTCACCTAAATATCTATTTCAACCCACACACAAAAAAAAAAAAAGTAGTTTTGTCACAAGTTGCAAGTCGGCTCAATATGTTTTAGGACCTAAGGAAATAAATTTTAGTAATTTTTTTAATATTTAAATATATTTTTTATTTAATTTTTTTATATTTATTTCGTTTAAAAGTCATTCTTTTTGCTTTTTGAGACACAAAATTGTTAATATAATCTTTGTTAGATTGTATTAACAATTTAGGATTTTAATTTTGTCTATTCTTTTTCCTATAAACAATTTAGGATTTTAATTTTGTTGAATTTCTATTGACGGAATATATTGGAAGTGTTATTAAAAATGGGAAAGAAGGCAAAACTGACATATATTTAGAGGCCTTTTGTCTGATTAAGGGGCCTTGATACTTTTGAAAAAAGCTTGAGAGAAGTGGATGCCTAATTAAGTCAAGAGGGGGAAATGTCTCACCCCCCCCCCCCCCCCCTCCCCCCCTCCTCTGAAACTTGCTTAGCTATAGGCATATGAGAAAAGCTTGCCCTTTGATTCATGAAAAAAAAAAAAAAAAAAAACAATACTTAGTAAAATGAGCCAAAAGCTGACACAAACTTCCTCAAAAAAAGCAAAAGGGCATGGCATTGTAGTTTGCAACAAAGAGAGCAAGGTGGTAACTCATTCACATGTCAAAGATTTTTTTTTTTTTTTTTTTTTTGGCACAGCAAAGTTAACAAGTCAAAAAAAAAACTTTTAGTTTTGACTTGTCTCGCTCTTTCACTTTCTCACTAATATACTGTCGCAGATTAATAATACTTTTGCTTTTTTATTTTTTATTTAATTTATTTAAATGGTAAAAAACACAATAATTATTAATAATTTTAAATTAATCTGTCCCCTCTAAACTAAAATTTTGGCTCTACCACCGAGAATACTTGACCCCTCCTTTTATTGATTCATTTTTTATTGCACTAGGCTTCTAGAGAAATTATTAGAATAATTTCTAACGATGATTGTTTAGTTGGCTAAAACTTTTATTTTTTTAATATATTTCTTCTTATATAGTTTGAAGTAGGTCTAATTAAACTATGAATTATAATTGATTGTCCCAGATCGAGGGCTTTTTCTACATTTNGCCTAGGCGGAAGTGACCTAGTCCACATAGCAGCTTTTTAAATTGGCTAGTGGCTATATCCTGAATTGAAAATCAAACATATTATTATCACATATATTTATCATAGGATGAAAGTAACGCATTCAGCCATCTGCTTTTATATATATTATATATATATATTATATATTAAATAGCTTGAGGTGCATGTGCCAAGTAATAAGCCTCGTGTATGTATGTGTGTAGTATATATATATATATATGAATTT
Organism: Quercus suber; assembly: GCF_002906115.3. Taxonomy (NCBI): domain Eukaryota; kingdom Viridiplantae; phylum Streptophyta; class Magnoliopsida; order Fagales; family Fagaceae; genus Quercus; species Quercus suber. Next base: position 1,374,008 of record NW_027069487.1, on the reverse strand, counting down.
ATTAACGTATGCCTTGAGTGCATATATTAGTAAACTATTTTAGAAAACTTTTTATTAAAAAACAAAATGTAATTTGCTATTTTAAAACTTTTCATTTCTCGTAAAAAAAATTCAAAGTGAATGGTTAATATTGGCCTTAAAGTACATATTAAGCAAACTATATATTATATATATATATATATTATATATACATATATTTTTTTTTTTTTTTTTTTTTTGGGCACAACAAAGTTAACAAGTCAAAAAAAAAACTTTTAGTTTTGACTTGTCCCGCTCTTTCACTTTCTCACTAATATACTGTCGCAGATTAATAATACTTTTGCTTTTTTATTTTTTATTTAATTTATTTAAATGGTAAAAAACACAATAATTATTAATAATTTTAAATTAATCTGTCCCCCCTAAACTAAAATTTTGGCTCTACCATCAAGAATACTTGACCCCTCCTTTTATTGATTCATTTTTTTATTGCACTAGGCTTCTAGAGAAATTATTAGAATAATTTCTAATGATGATTGTTTAGTTGGATAAAACTTTTATTTTTTTAATATATTTCTTCTTATATAGTTTGAAGTAGGTCTAATTAAACTATGAATTATAATTGATTGTCCCAGATCGAGGGCTTTTTCTACATTTGTTTAGTAGGTTCACCGTAATTGGTTCAAGCTCCTTGGGAGAGGGAAACCTAATCTTGTGCTCGAATACATAAACCCTGAGTGAGACAAATAACATTGTTGCTGACAATTTGCTATTGGTTTCTCATCTAAAAAGAAAAAGGCCACTTGCTATACATATATATATATACACACACACACAATGAATTTAAACTTTTGAAACAATCGGTAATTTAACATGGTATTTAAAACATGAGATCCTGAGTTCGATCATTGTGTCTCTTCCACCCTATTTTTAGCTTTTGAAATAATTAGTAATTTAACATGGTATTTAGAGCTCATTTGAAAGAGGAACCTAACCTCCAACTTGAGTCACTGAGTGAGGCAAATTACAAATTTTCCCACAATTTGCCACAGCATTTGTTAATCTGATCCAAAATGGCCAAGAAAGCGTGATTTTATATATTTTAAAAGGTACGTAAAAAAAGAAAAAATATAGAATTCTACAAAAGTATCACGCAAGCATGGAATCATCAAATTTAATTAATATTTTCCGGTGCATTATTGTTGTTCTTTATCATATCATCACTCTCTTATTTTACTCACTACAAAGCATGGCCGGCGTTACTTTATGCTCAGGGGGTTCAATTGAACCCCGTGACTTGAATTTTTTTTTTTTTTTAATTTTATATATAAAATTGTTTTACTAGAATAATATATCCCTGAAGATATGCTTGTACACTCTGACTTAAATTTTGCACGCCCTAACCACATATTAGCCTAGTCCAAAATCAAATAACAACATAGATCACAAGTTTCTCTAAAAGTAAAAAGAGAATGTTTGTATGTCGTAGGTATCTCTCTTTATTATAAATTTATATTATATATGTGTGAGTGTATGTCTAATATTGATTATGTGTGTTATTTTTTATTATGTTATTTGTGTGAATTGTGATGTATGTGAATGTGTGTTGTGTACTATAAATATAATATAACTTTATATAATTTAATAGTTAGAAAATACAGAGGGTTTGTTACATGTGTGTATATTATTATCAAGTTATAATAACTTTTTGTTATAAAGTTAGTGATTCAAGATCCAAATATAGTAAAATTTGTAATTGTTTAAGCATTTTATTAGTTATGTAGATACTTAATGTATTATTTATGTATGGATGAATGTGGCTGTGTGGGCCAATTTAATACGATGACAATGGGTTGAGTCTTGTCATTTAATTTAAAATATTTTTTATAAAAAAATGACAAATAAATAATGACAACTTCATAAAAATTAAAAATGTTATACAAACTTAATCCATTTTGAGAATATTAATTTAGATGTTGGGAACAATGATTTATGATCATTTGTGGAAGGCCATTTTGAAACACTAGTACTACTCTAAATCATTTGGGATTGTTTACCAATAGAAAATGGATGGCTAGGAATAGATGTACGTACGTTGTCGTTACGCGAATAAGAAATTGGTTATTTCACGTGGAAGAATTTAAATATAGCATCAAAAAATTGACATAAGCATTATTATTTGTTGGTAAAAAGATTAAGACGCTATAATTAATATAAAATAAAAGACCACAAAAGGACATGCATGCTAGGGCTGTCCACGGGTCAGGCCGGGTCGGTTTTGGACCCAACCCGGACTCGACCCGCCGACGTCGGGTGGGAGGTAGAGGGACCCGAAACCGACCACCGACGTCCATCGGTCGAGTCGGTTATGGGTTCAATGATGATCGGGTCGATTCAGCCGGTGGAGAGAGTCGCTGGATCCTGCAAATGTCGCCGGGATCTTTAAAAACTTTGCCGGAATCTGCAAAAACTCACTCCATTTGCACTGAAAATCGCCGAGATCACGAGATCACCACCGCATCTGGACGGAGAACTTGAGATCTCCACTCAATCTGGGCGGAAATCGCAAGATCTACACCGGATTTGGGCAAAGAACTCAAGATCTCCACCGGATCTTGGCATAGAAAGGGAGATCTCCACTAAAACTGGGTTGATCTGAGAGAGAAAAGGAGGAAAATCTCGCGAAATCTACCTATTCTTCGGTCGGGTCGGTTCCGGCGGGTTGAGAGGAGTGAAACCGAAACTCGAACCGACGAGGTTCGGATTTCGTTGGACAAAACCATCACCGATCGCGGCGGTGCTCGGGTCGATCGGCTTTCGGTTTGGGTGGTAGCGGGTCGGGCGGTTCCGGCAGGTCGAGCGGGTCCTGGACACCCCTAATGCATGCTTAATTTCATTCATAGTACTAGATTTGTTTGATTAAAATAATCTATCACAATTTAAGGCAATTATGATGAAAGATTTATTTTGAGTTTTAGGGTCTGTTTGAAATCCGCTTATTTTGCTGAAAGTACTGTAGATAAAGGTAAATGTTAGTTGAAAAAGTACAGTAGGACTTATGAATAGTACTAAAAAGTGCAGTGAAACCCATGAATAGTAGTAAAAATAAACTAAATAATAAAATAAATTGGCAAAAAATAAGCTAGCCAAACAAACACTTAGTTCTTCCATTATTGATCACGGATGAGAATACTTAGGGGTGGAGCCAGGGGATGTCGAGAGGGGGAAATTGCCCCCCCTGACTCCTCTAAAACTTGCTTAGCTATATGCATATGAGAAAAGCTTGCCTGCTTGATTCATTAACATAGGAAAAAAACAAAACAATACTCAGTAAAAGGAACCAAAAGCCGATACAGTCTTCCTCAAAAAAAGCAAAAGGGCATGGCATTGTAACAAAGAGAGCAAGGTGGTACCTCACATGTCAAAGGGGTTTTTTTTTTTTTTTTTTTTGGTGATCTGGGCACAACAAAGTTAACAAGTCAAAAAAAACTTTTAGTTTTGGCTTGTCCCCCTTTCACTTTCTCACTAATATACTATCACAGACTCATAACACTTTTGTTTTTTTTTTATTTAATTAATTTTGCCCCCCTAAACTAAAATTTTGGCTCTACCAGTGAGAATACTTGACCCCTCCTTTTATTGATTCATTTTTTATTGCACTAGGCTTCTAGAGAAATATTAGAATAATTTCTAATGATGTTTGTTTAGTTGGATAAAACTTTTATTTTTTTAATAGATTTCTTCTTATATAGTTTGAAGTAAGCCTAATTAAACTATGAATTATAATTGATTTTCCCAGATCGAAGGCTTTTTCTACTTTTGTTTAGTAGGTTCACCGTAATTGGTTCAAGCTCCTTGGGAGAGGGAAACCTAATCTCGTGCTCGAATACATAAACCCAAAGTGAGACAAATAACATTGTGCTGACAATTTGCTATTGGTTTCTCATCCAAAAAGAAAAAGGCCACTTGCTATACATATATCTATATATATATACACACACACATGAGTTTAAACTTTTGGAACAATTGGTAATTTAATATAGTATTTAAAACATGAGATCCTGGGTTTGATCATTGTGTCTCTTCCACCCTATTTTTAGCTTTTGAAATAATGGGTAATTTAACATGGTATTTAGAGCTCATTTGAAAGAGGAACCTAATCTCCAACTCGAGTCACTGAGTGAAAGGCAAATTACAAATTTTCCCACAATTCGCTACAGCATTTGTTAGTTTGATCCAAAATGGCCAAGAAAGCGTGATTTTATATTTTTAACCTATGATATATATATATATATATAATATATTGATGGGAATGACGAAACCAATAACATCATGACCAGGAAGTCTTCCAGTGAGAGGTTAGACGAGACAGACGAGGAATGCTTGGACGAGCATATCTTATATCCACGCGCTGATGAGGAAAACGCAACACATTCATTACAGCACAATTAAGTTCAGAACGGTTACAAAGCCAACTGTATAGCCGTTGGAGACATTAAAGCCACATTACACAAGACCAGACGTTACGAGGAGGAGCATTAAGATCTCCATAACTACTCCAACGACTATAAGCCAAGAAGGTATGTATATAAAGCCCTCTCATTACAAGAACAGGGGAGATACAGCATATACTAAAAGAAACTCTTATTCTTTATATTATCCGTTCTCTGAGATTTTCTTGCACACTAACTTTGGCATGGAGGCGTTGTGGCAGGCACCACACGGTGACCATCTTCAAAGGCTAGGAATCATCTCGTCCGACGAATAGTATTGACGAGTTCACACTCATCAGTTTGGCGCCGTCTGTAGGGACCGACATTTTCGTGTTCAAACTCGAAATAGTGGTTCCTTATTCTTATTCTTTTTTGGATGGAGCCCAATCAAGATTCTGCAGCTCTAGCTCAGCAACTTCAGGCCCTTGCAGCCACAGTTGAAGAACTGACTAGGCAAAACCAAGAAATGAGGCTACGGCTTCAGCAGGAGGAAAATCGTTGAAGGAAAATCAGGAAGATGAGGGGGATAGCAACAGAAGAAGTGACCATCGAAGCCAAACACTCCGCCGAGCAAAATTCAGATATTCTTCGGGAGATGAGGAGGGAGATGGACAAACTAAGGAATGCCATCAAAGAAAAAACGGAGCGGAACGTGGATCGGATGGTCCGGGCGACGGATTCGCCATTCACAACAGCGGTCCTCACTGTCCAGTGTCGTCAAAATTTCGATTACCTCAGCTCGAGCCCTTCGATGGGCTGAAGGACCCTCAAGACACCTAAACACCTTCAAGACGACCCTGGGACTTCAGCAGCCCCCAGATGAAATATTGTGTCGTTCTTTCCAACTACACTCAGGGGAGCTGCCCGAGAATGGTTCACAAAGTTGCCAACATCGTCCATCGA